>NW_027657650.1:0-22407 GCF_964235325.1 Thermobia domestica | reverse complement strand
GCTGATACTGAAGTATATAGTAATCAAGCTTTAAAATAACCACTCCATCTATTAAGTCGAAGCTGATACTGAAGTATATAGTAATCAAGCTTTAACAATAACCACTCCATCTATTAGAGTCGAAGCTGATACTGAAGTATATAGTAATCAAGCTTTACAATAACCACTCCATCTATTAAGTCGAAGCTGATACTGAAGTATATAGTAATCAAGGCTTTACAATAACCACTCCAACCTATTAAGATGAAGCTGATACTGAAGTATATAGTAATCAAGGTTTACAATAACCACCTCCATCCTATTAAGACGAAGCTGATACTGAAGTATATAGTAATCAAGGTTTACAATAACCCACCACTCCACCTATTAAGATGAAGCTGATACTGAAGTATATAGTAATCAAGGTTTACAATAACCACTCCATCTATTAAGACGAAGCTGATACTGAAGTATATAGTAATCAAGCTTTACAATAACCACTCCATCTATTAAGACGAAGCTGATACTGAAGTATATAGTAATCAAGCTTTACAATAACCACTCCATGTATTAAGATGAAGCTGATACTGAAGTATATAGTAATCAAGGTTTACAATAAACCACTCCATGTATTAAGATGAAGCTGATACTGAAGTATATAGTAATCAAGGTTTACAATAACCACTCCATGTATTAAGATGAAGCTGATACTGAAGTATATAGTAATCAAGCTTTACAATAACCACTCTCCATCTATTAAGACGAAGCTGATACTGAAGTATATAGTAATCAAGCTTTACAATAACCACTCCATCTATTAAGACGAAGCTGATACTGAAGTATATAGTAATCAAGCTTTACAATAACCACTCCACCTATTAACATGAAGCTGATACTGAAGTATATAGTAATCAAGGTTTACAATAACCACTCCATCTATTAAGACGAAGCTGATACTGAAGTATATAGTAATCAAGGTTTACAATAACCACTCCATCTATTAAGACGAAGCTGATACTGAAGTATATAGTAATAAAGCTTTACAATAACCACTCCACTTATTAAGATGAAGCTGATACTGAAGTATATAGTAATCAAGGTTTACAATAACCACTCCACCTATTAAGACGAAGCTGATACTGAAGTATATAGTAATCAAGGTTTACAATAACCACTCCACCTATTAAGATGAAGCTGATACTGAAGTATATAGTAATCAAGGTTTACAATAACCACTCCACCTATTAAGATGAAGCTGATACTGAAGTATATAGTAATCAAGGTTTACAATAACCACTCCATCTATTAAGACGAAGCTGATACTGAAGTATATAGTAATCAAGGTTTACAATAACCACTCCACCTATTAAGATGAAGCTGATACTGAAGTATATAGTAATCAAGCTTTACAATAACCACTCCATCTATTAAGACGAAGCTGATACTGAAGTATATAGTAATCAAGGTTTACAATAACCACTCCATCTATTAAGACGAAGCTGATACTGAAGTATATAGTAATCAAGGTTTACAATAACCACTCCACCTATTAAGATGAAGCTGATACTGAAGTATATAGTAATCAAGCTTTACAATAACCACTCCACCATTAAGATGAAGCTGATACTGAAGTATACAGTAATCGAGCTTTTCATTCTGACACTAGCAACATGACAGTACACAGAGCTGTTAATGAGATATAACCCAAAATTAACTCTTTAAGTAACCTTTAATTAAATTTAATTTCTATTTGATTGCAATAATAAACGGAAGATGAGACATAATCAATCGGTGGATTACACCGAGATGAAAAAAATGTAATGTTTAAGTGAAAATCCTCATGAGTCGTTTTCGAGAAAATGAAGAAAAATGAATTTTTGATGCGCTAAAATATTGAGTCGTTACCAACAATAGTTGGTAGCTGGAAAAGATTATCTATTTTGTACTTTACGTCTAAAATATACCGCTAAGTACCAAATGGTATCTATTGTATGTCGTCTTCTAACAATGCCACTATGGTTGCGAACTTCTGAAAATGGAAATACCACACGTACTCCTGGAGTACGTATACTCTTAAAATTGTGTCGTCATCGCTCGTCAAAAATGTGAACAATCTGAAAATTGTTACTTCAGATAGAATTGAGCGATTGGGAGTTCGAATTTAATAACTTTAGTTACTTTAGAGGCATTTATTAAACCTACTTATTCCAGTTTTGGTTGAATTGGCACATGTAATTTTTGTACTTTACTATCAATAATACATCGTATTTAAAAACAGAAAAATAAATATAATTGGCAATATAATTCTGTGGCTTGGATCTAAAAGGGCCAATATCAAAAAATAACATTTTGAGAAAAAGGAATTTGAAGTTTCTTACAATTTTTTTATTTGAAGATATTTCAAACATACTTTTTACAAATAGAAAACTCACACTTTCACCAATGAAGGATATATTTATGCTCTATCGAATACTTGCATTTTCATGAATATATATATATATATATATATATATATATATATATATATATATATATATATATATATATATATATATATATATATATATATATGGGAGGCGATTTCCTATACAAAATGAAAGAAAAAAGTTCTAATAAACATGGGCCGAAAAATACCTACTTTCAGAGTTATGATCCACTGAAAATTCGAAAAAATCATTTTTCAAAACTCCCTAACTTAGAAACTATAGTGCCTATCCCAAGCGGTTTAAGGAATTACACAGGAACTGGTATACGCCCTATCTAAATATCCATGTTTCAGAATTCACCAGTACCAGCGAAACGAACGCACCATTAGTACTTAAAGGAGTATCCCTATACTTCAACTTCCTTTTCACAGTTTCTTTCACCGATAACGGAAGATGGTAAAACATGGATATTTAGATAGAGAACATACTAGTTCCTGTGTAATTCCTTAAACCGTTTTGGATAGGTTCTATAGCTTCTAAGTTAGGGAGTTTTGAAAAATGATTTTTCGAATTTTCAGTGGATCATAACTCTGAAAGGAGGTATTTTTCGGCCCATGTTTATTGGAACTTTTTCTTTCATTTCGTATAAGGAATCGCCTCCCAAAGTTTGTCGGTGGAGTTACCTACCACCCTATATATACAGGGTGTTTCAGATATAACGTCCAGTGCTTATAAATCCGAAATGGCTGAGAATAAAAAGATGAAACAAAAATTGAGATAGGAAAATGTTATAGGGCGCCTTACATGGTGTTGTTGTGGTGACCCACAGGACCCTCCTTCAAGGGGGCCCAGGGGCCAACTTCAAATTTTCAAATAGGAACATGTATTGAATCATACCTCATTCAATAGTACTTGAAAAACGAAACAACTTTTGTAGGAAACAATTTTTGATTTGGGCCACCGTTTTTAAATGGCCGCAAAAGTGGGTCCTATATCAGATAAAACGTCCAGTGCTTATAAATCCGAAATGGCTGAGAATAAAAAGATGAATCAAAAACTGAGATAGGAAAATGTCATAGGGCGCATCACATGGTGTTGTCGTGGTAACCCACAGGGCCCTCCTTCAAGGGGGCCCAGGGGCCAACTTCAAATTTTCAAATGGGAACATGTATTGAATCATACCTCATTCAATAGTCCTTGAAATACGAAACAACTTTTGTAGGAAACAATTTTCGATTTGGGGCACCGTTTTCAAAATGGCTGCAAAAAGTCCTGTATCAGTTTGAAGTTGACACCTGGGCCCCCTTCACGGAGTTTCCTGAGGGTCACCACAACAACACCACTTGATATGCTTTATCATCGTTTCTATCTCAGTTTTGTTTCATCTCTCTATTCTCAGCCGTTTCTGATTTAGGCCTATAAGCACTGGACGTTTTATCTGATACAGGACACTTTTTGCGGCCATTTTGAAAACGGTGGCCCAGATCGAAAATTGTTTCCTACACCTAAAAACACTAGATCAAAAATGGCCAATTCTCACTTTGTCGCGTCAAAATATTAACAATATTAGATCAAAAAGGCCAATGTTCACTTTGGCCCTAATACACATTATTTTTAGTAGATTGAAGAAAGGCAAATCTATAGTTTGGCCATTTTTAAACCAGAAATACTTCATCCTCAACAAGGGCCTATAACATTATTTGGAAAATTATTCTATGTTGCCACTAGCTCTTCTTACACAAGAAAATACACATTTAGAGCAGTGCTGGATTTACGTATAAGCTAAACAAGCTATAGCTTAGGGCCCCACGCTCTTGGGGGGACAGAAATTAAAGGAAAAAAATTGAATGCACATTTCCAAAATATAAGAAAAACAATAAATAAAGTAAAATCTACATATAGCAACAGTGCTTCGTTTGTGTAGGCCCCTATGATGTAAGTAATGGGGCCCCTTTTGCTAGCTTGCTTCCTGAAATATCACTGGATTCTTCATTTATGTATATAGGGTCCTACGTTCATCTGGACACATAAAGGGTCCCATTATCTTCAGTAGCTTAGGGCCCCACCAAATCTAAATCCAGCTCTGATTTAGAGACATTCAAATTGCTGAAAATCTCATTTTCGCCAAAAAGTGGCATTGGCCCTTTTAGACCCAAACTACAGAATTATAGCATGCACAAAAATATACTTGAAAACTAAATCTTCTCAGCTTCGCCGGGGCTGATAAATGTGTTATAATCCCTACGTGTTTTTATTGGATCTAGATGCATTATTTAATTGGAAGATATAGGCGAGGATGAAGTTGTGCTCTTGAAAATGTACTTTTGTTGACCTTTAGCAGTATTGATTAGTTCAATAAATTTTCCTGTCCTCATCTCTTCAGCAAATTCCGCGTACAACAGGTCGATATCAAAGCGAATTATACAAGCTCTTCTTTAGCAGTTCATCGACATATGATTCCTTTCGTCACTCCAAAATAATCTGAATAGAGCAGAAAATAGGACTAGTAGAGAGGAAAAATTACAAGAAATATAACGTCCGGTTTTGAGGTCGTAACGGACACCGGACAAGGAGGTCAAAATCAAACTGACCCTAAAATACCGGACGGTTGGCAACCCTAAGTGGCACAGATGTCTCTAACAATGGCACAAATACTCCTAACAGTGACACAAATACTACTAACAGTGGCACATATACTACTAACAGTGGCACATATACTACTAACAGTGACACAAATACTACTGGCACATATACTACTAAAATGATGTAGATGCTACTTGTGAATATTTCATTCACTATTCTCTGTTTTAAAGCATGAGAGCTACTCCTTATCAAACAGTACCCTCACAACACCAGATGGACTTATCAGTTACTTGTCACAGAAATGTTATCAAATCTGGAAACCAGGTGTTTAACGCAAGAGTCTAAAAGTCCCCGGACAATTTTCCGCTTCCAATTGTGTACTCGCTGGAGCTGTGCCTTAATTTTCTGAGTACAGGACTACCCAAGTCAAGAGGAAAGATAAGTTTACAGCCACTTTCCTGACATCTGGATTCCTTGGAAATAAATATCCGAACCTTTGGAAGAAAGAATAACTTAGGTATACGGTTTGATTCGACTGTTTTTTAAAGAGCATTTTTCAACTCTATATTATTAGTCTCGGATACCTGAGTAAATATATTATTAGTAAAGGCATAGAGTGGAAATGTGCAGAAAGAAAAAAAAAATGAACACGGAAAGAATGGCCAAAGAAGCAGTTAGGAAGAAGAAAAGTCTAAACTTCTTGAGTCTTTGAATAAATAGTTTAGATCAGCGGTTCAAACCCTAATTTCTATCGCGACCCCCATTTTATCCCATCCTCTTGCCTTATAATTTCTGGTTTGTAATAAGCTTGTGTGGAGTTTTTAATATACCTATTGTGGAGATCTCACGATATCCATCTGTTTCTATAATAGTCCATTAGTTGTCCATTGTTGTCAAGGCTTATCTCCTGCCTACTTTGGACCCTCGTTGAAATCAGAGTATGTCTGAAAACTCTATTGAGAGCATATCTGAGAATTACACCCTGTAGGGAATACCCTTTACACCTATTGAAAATTGATGAAATATGCACTTTTGGATTGTGTATGCATGGTTTCCTTTACACTGATAAGGACCACCATCCACAGCTTCTGGAGTTCGAAATAAGACCTGTTGAAATTTAGCTTTTCGCGATTTTGGACAGCCTTAGCTCTGAAACTATGCACTTTTCGCCATACGTCCATATGAACTTTTTCGCTTATTTTGATGCGAGGAATCATCTCTTAAAGTTTGTCGGTATAGTTAATTAACACCCTGTATATGCTGTATACCTATACAAAAATAAAGACATGACAAAATGAGAAAATATTCGTAATATACGTGCTTAAATTACACCAATTACACCATTGTGTTGCTTATGCAGAAAAAGTATTCTTTTTGACCAGATTTGAGTGTACTTTTTCTCCTTTGACACATGAACAAAATCTTACATCGTTTTCAATAGAAGCTGGGTTGAGCAACTTTTTTTTTCTTATTTTTTGTACTATAATAGTATAGTTTCTAATGCAGTAAATGCTTCTCCGTGACTTTTAGTCATTCTCCTCTTCATAGCCTATTTCAATCTCTTCCTCTTCATTTCCTTCTTGCACCGAAGAAACAAATTTCATTGAAATTCAAAATTTGAAAAACTGCAGTCATTGTCACTTTCTAACGAAGTTTGGGTATCTTCTCTATCGCACTCCAGGAATCGTAAACCAGGAATTTAAGAAAATAATTCTACAATTTTATTCAAATTTCCCCTCAATGTCTGTTTCACACTCGACATTTTCCTCTCCCTCTCTCACTAAATTATTTCATCCATTTCGAAGATTTTCTTGTTTTCAAGATGTTTCAACATCAGCTACCATATAACAACAGGAGACTTTTTTTAAAAAAAATGCTATTATACTTTCCCCATCTTCTAAGAGTAAACGACGTAAGACTTTTTTTTGTTCATTCATTTCAATTTCAATTTCTCTAGCACACCTTGATCCGTTGGCTGAATTAATGTTACAATGCTTGAGGGTAAACACTTGACATGAAAATCCTCGTCAACAGAATTCAACGGCTCTACATCTGGGTATGCATTACCCACGAAGAGTACCACTTTTTCCAAATGTATTTTCTTTTTCTCTTCACGCTTGATGTAAGTTCATTCAATAAAACTTAGCTTTCTCCCATTATAAGTAAAGATACGCTGTGCGTCCGCTAGGATTTGCACACGCTAAAACTGTAACTCGATCTTTAAAGCTGGGAGTTTGATTTTTTTTGCTTTAATGCAAACAATTCAAATTAGTCTCATCAGTGTTCCACCGCTGTTTTACGAATTCTGAAAAAAAATATTTTAAAATTCTTCACCTGCAGTCAAATTGCTACACTGAAAAAAACTCGTTGTGTTATTTCAACATCATGCCTATGTGTTAACACGATTGTGTTAAAATATAACACAAACAAGTGGTTAGGACAACACACTCTCCATTTGGAGTTGTGTGTCAAATGCCGGTAGTTGAAATGACACACAACCTGTGTGTTAAATTAACACAAGTGTAGAATATTCGGTGTTGTTTTCTGCGTGATTGCCAAATATGTTGAGCATCTAATTATAAAGGCTTATGAATTGAAGCTACAGACAAACACAGTAGAAAGAAGTACCTAAACAAATCCAGGTATACGCAAAATTTCATCTTCCACATTTGATGCATTTATTGCTTCTTTTTCTAAGCGATTGTGTACTAGAAGCAACAAACGCATTAACTTTATTACATGGCAACTGTCGCCGATCATTTGAAAGTGAATATGGAAGAACTATAAAATAAAGTAAATAGACAGTCGTCATTTTGTTATAAAATTACATGGCGAGCAGATTTTATCTTATCCCGAACGGTTATCGTCGAATATACTCGACTTAAAGGAGCACTCTGATTAGTCAAATTCAAAAGACCTCAACAATTTATCCCTCTACAAGCGACGTTTTTTTCATCTCCTCCGTGGCCAAGTCGGAAGAACAAGCGTTTAATAATCGAAAGATTGCTGGTTCGTGCCCTCTCCTCGCCACTGGAGTATTTTTTTTACTTGTTTAAAATGTTTTTTTAGACTCAGCATAATATAAACACATTACGCATATAGGCGATTTAACATATTTTGAGGGAGTAATTTTGTGGTTCATTAACGCTTACAGCACGACTCAACACCGGTTGCGTGTTAAAGACGTAACACACCCTCTGTGTTAAACGACAACACCACGGGGTCTGTGTTGAACTAACACTGCATAGTGGTAGTGACGCTGGAACCACTGCCTTGTGTTAAAATTGAGTTGAATTAACACAACCATTTTTAACTGTGTAGAGTTTTCCTTGGACATTCAACTCAGGAACACCATAACGAGGTTTAAAATATTTCAACTAACCGGTACTAGCTCTAAAATTGACCAAGCCACTGAGTTTATTATTATTATTATTATTATTATTATTATTATTATTATTATTATTATTATTATTATTATTATTATTATTATTATTATTATTATTCAATTGCAACGCTTTCTCAGACAATAAGGTAGCATTCACACTAGGATCCTGTGAGCCGCTCGCGTGAAATGCAGCTGCTAGCGTTACATTGTCTTAAATGTATGTACGTCCACACACATGTACTTCTGTGCAAGTGAGCCGCGGCTCTGAGCTGCTATGAAGAACACCCCGCTAGTAGCTGGCTCTAGTGGGCTGCTGGCAGGAAAGAAAATAACACACAGTCTTATGAGAGCCCTTCACACATGAGCGTGAACTTAGTTGCAATGAAGAACACCTAAATCCTTACAATATATTTGATATTGAAAATTTTCTCATTTTGGTGTTACTCTGATGAAATGCTATACTATTATTTATACTATTATACAGTTCGTTAAAGAAGATATAGATATCCTGAAGTTACTGAAAAATTTCTTTCATCTTCTCTCAGATTAGGAAACAAAGTATAAAATAAACATTCTTCCAGTCTTGATTGACTTATAGGATGAATCCACATTTTTTCCTTTTCTCTTGAAATTTATCGCCAAGATTAAGCTTGATCTTCTTCAAGCTCTAGCATTGCTGCCATTTTGGAATTACGATCTTTTGAGCTGCTCAGAAGTATTCAATGCATTCACACTACAGGTTCACATGAGCGGCTCACGCAAGCGGCTCCACAACATACTAGTGTGAAGGCAATCTTAAGGCCCAAAGACAGGATCTCCTTTATTTCTTTCAATGAATTAGAGATACACGGTCGTCTAGCTTTTCATCCTGCACTGTTCTCATAGTCTTTTAAAAACATTCTTCACTATTTAACTTTGACACAAATTTCAGAATTTAGTTTTCTTTTCGGACTTTTGTATATCATAAACCGTCCTCCTTCCAATCTCAAATTTTATGGGAAGACGTTCAACAGACCCACCTTTTGATAATCTCTACCTTTTTTAATTGATAGAATATTGCGACTTCTTTTACATTTATCGCATCTTGCAGATGTCATGGTTACTACAAAACAACACAAGTCCTCAGTTATTCGCACAAAGAAGCATTCTTGAAACATATATGTATTTAGAAATGTTCTCATTACTATCCTTCTAATTTCTGATAAGAATGCTAAGTTCACAAATTCAAAGCTGCTTGGCAGATATTTCAACCACTTCAGCTTTATTGTTGCAATCCGTTACTCAACTTTTCTTCTACAGGACTGCCGAACTCCACCTTTAACCTTCTGTTGAAACCAGAAGAGCTTTCACCCTTTATTAAAACAGGAAGTAATAGATGAAACCGAAAGTGATAATAGTAACAGAAGTGAAGAAATATTTTGTGGAGATTCAATGTCTCAAGAATAAATTTCATCTTCGTCCTTACTCCTGTATGGAAACCGGAAGTGATCTTACACTTTATTGAAACCAGAAGTGACCTCGTATTGAAACCGGAAGTGATATATTTTCTATTTAACAGTAAAAGAAGCGGAGAAATATTTTTTGTGTGTGGATTCAGTATCCCACGAATAAATTTAATCTCCATTTTTATTCCTACACGGAAACCGGAAATGCCTCTATCACTTTTTGAAACCGGAAATGATAAATCTTCCGACTAACAGTAAAAAAACGAAGAAATATTTATATGGATTAGGCATCCTAAAAATGGGTTTCATCTCTTTTTTTCATCGCGTTAGGAAACTGGAAGTCCCCTTATCCTAATATCGAAACCGGAAGTGCTCTTACACCTTCTATTGAAACCGGAAAACCCATATCTATAGGTTTCAATATTAATGTTCGAAATCTATGTTTTCCCAATGTAAACCGAGACTCTATTATTATTATTATTATTATTATTATTATTATTATTATTATTATTATTATTATTATTATTATTATTATTATTATTATTATTATAAAAAGGGCTGAGTATTTAAATGAAAGAGTCTGAGTTGAGGAACCTAGAATGTGTCTACCCTATACTACAGAGACGAAAACAAAGGCACCTTGAAAACTAAACGTATCACATAATCAGCGCATTGTTTACATGAGAATCATAGTACATGTGTACTTACGATGTAAGAGATTGGGTGATATGAAGGCAGGGGAGTCTAGAGGCAGAAGGGGAAGAGAAATAAATGAGGGTATAAGGGGAGATCGTTTGTCTGTATGGAGTCGACCGGTGCTCAAGGTCGCTGTTGGTGAAAATCGATAAGCAATATGGAGTACAGCGGGATGGCGCGGGTTGCGGGGTCCGCTTCCAACTAGAACGACTGGCTGGTTAGGCACACGGGCAAAACACTCCTGTTATTCGCACCCTCGCTACACAAGGAGCAACCGTTTGTTTCTCCGAGACCTCTGTGTCGCCTAAAAACTTTTGTGCGTTTTCACGAAGAACCCTTTGCCGTAAAGAAGTGCGTGAATCAGAGAGCAGTCACCATGTCGATTAAGGTAAGTACGCAGTAAATCAATATATTTTGTATATATTATTATTCTGCTTTACCTGCATTGATGACTTTTGAATGTCAACTTGCGAACTTGCTTCCTCTCCTAAATCCAGAGCCGCTGCGTTTCTATGACATTTAAATATGTCTGCGGCGCTGATAAAGATAGGAATATTTTTCGCTGTCATAATGTCAGTGCCTTTTTTATATACACAAAAAAATGAATGTATGTTTTGACTTTTTTTTTTCCTGTCATAAAACTTTTTTTTGTAAGTGTTGAACTCACATGTGTTTTATTCTTGTTAACTGAGATCAAAAGCCGCCTTTAGTAAAAGTTCTTCTTCTTCTTCTGCTTGCAAAGAATCACAGTAGGTAGAGAAACTTATAGAATTCCTTGTGAAGAGAATTTGTTAATTTCAGCCAATGATATAAGATTCTTCAGTAAATTTACAACATAAAAATATATATCAGCATAATTTGTCATAATATACTTGTTAAAGAGTGATGACTGTGACTGACATTAAAATTACGGCCAATAATAAGAATGAATCAAGTATTACTTGCCGTTGTGTTACTTTACATTGTCAATTTAGCAACGATCTCATGACAACTTATTTGACAGTGGTTCGTTGTGATTTTACAGTTGAATCATACAATATAGTGGAAATAATATTTCAGACGATTTTTATCTTGCCTGTGTAATTAAAAAAAAAATATATGAGTTCAAAACTTAAGAAAGCCTTTAGTTCTGGATATCTTCTTATTATGAACAACTTACTAACTCAGTTATTCATGTCTATCACGGGAAGAGACGCGATAAATGGAAAAACATAAATGAAATGAAATCTTTAAGTTTTACGTCCCACGGTTATGCCGGCTAGGCTAAAGGAGACAGTGATAATGAGAAATTTATAAAAATGTGAATGAAGATAGTGGGAGGAAACGGGAGAACCCCCAAGAAAACCCACATACATGGTGTTTTTCACCACAAAGCTAACATGACGCGAGCTGTGATCGAACCAGGGACCCCATACACCACAGATGAACACTATACCACTGAGCCACCGCGGCCTCAGCAATAAAGAGAAATATATAATATATAGTGATAATGAATGATATAAAATTTCTAATTTCCTAAACAAAAAAGACGGATGATTAGTAATAGTAAATAACTAAAAATGAATTGGAAGAATAAGAATCTAGGTGGAAACAAGAGAACATCGAGATCCGATGTTATCCACCATAAAGGCACATGACCTAGGATCAAGCTAGGCGTCGCTCTCACCAGAGGTGAGCGTTCTGGTACTGAGACACCTGCCTTCCTTTATATGTTAAAACAGAAGTTTTAATATTATTAACTATACTATATAAATAATAATTTTAAAGTCTTAAAATAAAATATGCAAAATGAATGAAAAGCATGTCAATTAAGGCAAAGCATAAATATGTTTGCTTTCTCGGAGGGAAGGGAGCAGGTCCATACGTCGTCCAAAGGCATTCTTATATCTACACTAACGAAAGAGATTAATTGATGGAGATGTATAGTTTAAGAAGTGGGAAGTGCATCACCTGTAGTGTGTTCTATTCTCTCCCACCGGGAATCGAAACTACGAACTTGTACACCAAACGCACGTGCGCTGATCAGTGTAACTAGAAAAGAAGGTTACAGAAAGGAATAGATATGTTATTATAGGATTTGAGATCTATTGTTAATGAAAAGGCTGCCGACACCGGAAAAAGATTTTTTTTTTTTTTTTTTTTTAGAAAAGATAAGATAACATTATTATGTTTTGCACGCTGACTTATTATTTTTTCCCTCTGAGTTTTCCCCAGAAGTAATACTCAAACATAAGTTTATCCCTTAAATGAGGCTGTTTCAAGTGTTAAAAGACATAACAAATATTTCTACAACACATTTTTTTCTTTTTAGAATAAGGAAAGAACTCATTTTTGGGAATTTATTTTAATTTATATTTCCGACGATTGTTTGATTAAACTAGTGGTTCCCAACCTATTTCGGCTTTCGGCTCACTTTATTAAACGTCTACGTCATCGCTGCATACTTGTTTTGATTTTTTAAAATTAATACTGTAATACCTGGTTGCTACTCCAAGCCTTCGGCTCATTTGAAAATTGCTTCCAGACTAGTGACATATATTGGCGCCAGGAGATAGTGCAGCTAGCGACATTTATTAGCCCGATTGTCAACTACTAAAAAAATCGTGTCTGGCAGACTAAGATGTCTTGCATTTATAAAGATTACAAGATCTAAAAAAATTTGCCTAGATGTTTATGCAACCCCCACTACTGATGATAAATATGTTGAAGTTTCCATGTTACCGTTACTCACAGACGGAGATGTTTATATTTTATAAATATGATATTAATTATAATATAGACTAGGCCTATAAGTTTCTATAAAATGTGTCTCTATGTGTACTGAGCATTATTGTTGCCGCTGGAGGCGTTAATTGATACACTCTATCTCAAAATATTTTAACTATTTTCGAAGGGTGCTTACCTCTGGCGCGTGGGGTCCTTTGTTTAATCCCCGACCAAGAAAGTTTGTTGTGGACAACATCGTGTCCTTGAGTTTTCTCGGAGTACTCCCTTCCCACATTCCCATTCCACCAATTTTTCCATCATCCTTCGTTTGCCTTAATACCCGTTTCCCTTAGCCTAAACGGCATACTGCAAGATTTTATTTAAAAATAAACTATTATTAAATGCTTAATGATTCTTAAAATGTACCTTTTCTCGACTCTCTCTTATGGGACTGCGCGACACACTGCTTAGGAATCACTGCATTGGAACAATTTTCCTAAGGAGTACATTAAACTCTCAGAAAGCCGTGTTGGAGAAACCCAATGAGTACTGGTCCTGTTAGAACTTCTGAACGGAAATATTAGCGTGATAACCTCAGAGGAAACTAACGGAGCAACCAGCGAAATGTTTCTTAGAAAAGCTATTATCTCTCTTCCCGTAATAATAATAATAATAATAATAATAATAATAATAATAATAATAATAATAATAATAATAATTTAAAAAATAAAATAAAAAATCTGAAAATGAATTCGCACAACCATGGTCGTGAAAATCACAAGAAATATCTATTTCAATAATTTTATTTGTTTTTCTTTTTTTTCCTGTGTTAACAGTTCAATATTTATTTTCAAGTATCAATTTTAGTTTCATAAGGATGTGAATCAGAATTTAGTGAAGATTGCCCGTGTTCTATCGCCTAGAACCGAACTAGGATCTTCCATGTTAAAAGTACTAATGCTAACGGAATTTCCATTACGATACGGGGGTATGGTCGAAACTAAAACTGAACTTTTATAGCAGTATCATTTTATCGGTTGAACTAAAGAATATGAAAGTTGCAACTAAATCGATCAGAAAAAAAACTAAGAAAACTACAGTCTATACGGGGCACTAGAAGAGATGAAAAACGGGTAATATTATGGAAGTTACATAACCCGGAACTTCACAATACGTTACTGAATACGGGGCGGGTATTTAAGTCGTGACGTCATAAGATGTGAGGGACATGTAACTAGAACGCGAAATACTCTCAGGTGTTTACAGTTTTAAGTAAAAAAAAAAATGGTTTGGCCCTTTTTTCTAGCTCTCACTGAGGTCATATGAGAATAAGCCCGCAGTTTACAGTTTAAAAGGTGGAATCCGAATCGCTGTAGTGTTGCCAACGGCTCGAGCGGCTCGAGCCCTCGGCTCATTTGGGCCGAACCAAGCCGAGCCGATGGCTTACCCCAACCAAGCCGGCTCGAGCCAATGGCTCGTCTCAGCTGAGCCGAACCGAGCCGGCTCAAGCCAATGGCTCACCGGAGCCGAGCCAAACCGATCCGATAGCTTACTTGAGCCGAGTCGAACCGAGCCGATGGCTCATCGCAATCGAGCCGGCTCGAGCCGATGGCTCAGGTGAACCGAGCCGAGCCGGTTGGGCGCAACACCGTCCTAATTAACAACAAAGAAAAAATACAAGTTCGCTTAGAAATATTTTTTCATTTATTGATAAATAGATGGAAGTAATAAAACAAAACAAGTCTAGATAAGCACAAAGGATGCCTTTCAAAAAACTACATAGATGCTGTTACACGACCTTAACAATAATAGTTGTAGGCGTACTCGAACTTTACATATTTGTACTATTATTTAATTAGTTTCTTGAATGATATTTGCAACAGAGATCCAACTAGTGCCCACTGATTTAAGAGATTGATTAACAAATCATTTACTACAAAGTCAAATATAAAACATTTTGTTTGTCTTCAGTAATCAAACTTCGAAAATTGGGCTTTTGTTTTAAGATTTCGTAGCACAGTGTTGTCAACAGCTCGAGCGGCTCGGCCCAGAGCTCAGTCACTACCGAGCCGAGCCAACAGCTCACCCAACTGAGCCGGCCCGAGCCCTCGGCTGAGTTGGGCCAAACCAAGCCCAGCCGATGGCTCACCCCAACCAAGCCAGCTCGAGCCGATGGCTCACCTGAGCCGAGCCGAACCGAGCCGGTGGGTCACCTGAGCATAGCCGAACCGAGTCGATGGCTTATCGGAACCGAGCCGGCTCGAGCCGATCGCTCATTGCAACCGAGCCGGCTCGAGCCCATGGCTCAGTTGAACCGAGCCGAGCCGGTTGACATCACTAAACCGCTGAAATGCGTTCAATGCGCCCTACCGAGAATTAAAAGCAACACTTTATGCACCAAAGGCGTGCACTTTAGTCACTAAAACAACGTGGAGGGGGGAAAAACATGGGAGAAAACTTTAAGTAATACATAATTGACAAGATATCGTACCCATTCTTATCCACGTTTCTATTGCACACCTTTCAAATGTTTGTTAACAATACTATCTTGGAACTAAAGAGTAGTTGCTTGCTTTTAAAGAAAATAAAAACTTAAAATTTGCAAATTTACGAACACATGTTACTTTGTGTTAACTGTGAAAGGAAAGGACATCTCAAATTATTTTGCAACACTATCAAAATTAAAGGCTTTTTTTTTAAAAAAAAAAAAAAAAATAAGCTTACTTTTTAAATACATTTTTCCACTTTATCTTCAACCACAGTTATAAGTAAAAGTTTTAATACGTTTTTATTTTAGCAGGGATTTATTATAGATTTATCCAGGGTACATCCGGCTCAGAGGAGAAAAAGAGAGGCGGAGAGTGCAGTTTACTTCCTCCAAGTGCCTAGATCATGAAATTATGGAACTTTATATTTCCTACGAGCTTATATATATATAGGGTGTTCATTTATTATGTAGCCAAAATCCACTGGTGAAGTCCTCACACCTAAAAAATAAAAAGTCCATATGAACATAGGACGTAAAATGCGTTGTTTCAAAGTTACGGAATGCCGAAATCGAAAAAATTGTAAGTTTGAGTCTGCCTAGCTCGAAAACTATGATAGATATCAACGACGGTTAAAACATATTAGAGAAACTAGTACGCTGTCTATCTAAATACCATGTTTCAGAGTTAAGACGTATCGGCGCAACGGATTTTATAGAGGCAGTTGCGGTATAGGTTCCTCTCTTCCTACCCTCTCTCTTAAAATCATATGCGCTGGTACAACGCAACTCTGAAACATGGTTATTTAGACAGACAGTATACTAGTTCCTCTAATAGTTGTTTAACCGCCTTTGATATCTCTCAGTTTTCGAGCTAGGCAGCCTCAAAGTTACAATTTTACTCAATTTCGGCGTCCCGTAACTTTGAAACAACGCGTTTTTCGCCCTGTTCATATGGACTTTTTATTGTTTAGGTGTGAGGATTTCACCAGTGAATTTTGGCTACATAATAAATGAACACCATATATATATATATATATATGAGGATAAAAATTATGGCAACATTGTTATAATTCATATCACGTTTTACGCAGAGACCACCGCCTGTTACATACCTTCAATGTAATCGCCTCCCATCTCTATCACTTTCTGCCACATATGGGAAGATGTCGTACACCCTTAGTGCGTCAATCTTTATCGATGTTCCACAGGGACCACCATATGGCATGGATGATGGCTTTTCTTGTAGTGCTTGCTGTGAAGTTGTTCCTTCATTTTGGCGAAAAGGTCTTCGCGAAGTTCCTGAAAGCACTGTTGTGCACTGCGTTCAATCTTGATGATCGACATACCTTGTTTGTCTTTCCGAAACATATTGTTATGGCGCTTCCATTTTCATCCTCTAGTTTGCGACACTGTTGCTTTTCACGGAATAATACATAGTCGTAACCACACACCACACTTCATGGTCTTATGTTCCCTTATCAGTTACGGAACTCTTGTAGTGCTGAGACACATCCCTATGGCATTAGAACAGTGTTGCCACTACTTTTTATTCAACCTATATATATATATATATATATATATATATATATATATATATATATATATATATATCTGTTTGCGTAGCAAATTGCGACACAAATTTAAATTTGCATCCCAATATATAATCTTGTATAGCATTTCGGCACTAATGGAAATGGATTTTTTTTATTTTACTGTTTTATGTGGATATGATTCTGTCAGTGTACTAACGTTTGTCTTCGGGAACATAATCGGGGCTATGGATTACCAGAAAACTCGAACACACGCTTGGCACAGAGGCAACAAAATTAGGATAAACTTATAGCGTGGAATGGCTCGCAGTGCGAACGCTTCCAAATAGCAAAATCATTCTTGCCGTTGATAAAAGAATATGCAACTGGATGCGTTACCCGTATTAACATTAATAAGATCTAGGTGCGAAAATCAAGTGTCACGTAGAGTTCCTCTCTACATCGTCGCCGATGGTCAATCCTGTCGAACGACATGTTCTCTCTGTGGTTTTGTTCCGAGGCATCGGTTATCGAATTCCTTGTTCAATAAATCGAAGGCAGGCTGATGAAATGCAGTATGTGTAGGTTGACGTCAAATAAGATAATCTTTAGAAATGTGAACAAAGGAAGAGTCTATATGTTTATTCATTAAGAAATACATAAAAGCAAAGAATCAACCCAAAAATAGAAATTATTTTATGTCTGAACGAGTCAATGAACTTTAAGTTGTGCTGAAAGAAATATAAACTTAAAATACAATTTTAACATTGATCTGGTAATGAAAATTTACTGTCCGTGATTTAAAATAAACAATGTTCTTCGTTTTCACAGAATTTCAGTCCAATATATCAGGTGTCCAAAACTTATTATTATTATTTAAACCATATCTTTCATCGTACTTTCATTGTACCATTGATTGCTTGACTTGCTGATAATTGTAATAAAAACTGGTCTCATAAAACTGACTGAAAGTTTGGAAGTAAATAAAAAATCTAAAATAAAATTTATGATAACGGAGATATGAATTTGGATGCACGCAAGAGAACAATAATTTCAAAAATTTAGTTTCCCGAAGCTGAAAATTACAGAAATAAAATGACTTGTGTAAAAATATATATATATATATATATATATATATATATATATATATATATATATATATATATATATATATATATATATATATATATACAATTAGAAGCTTTTGAATAAATAGGTTAACTTCTTTTTTTTTTTTTGAGTTTAGTTGGAAATCAAGATTGAAACAGCTCGAGCACCACAGCTGACTGTCTTTTGAAGTAACCACTAAAATTTCTAAAGTTTGCTTCATTTGACTACAAAAGAGAGAGAGTTAGAAACTTTCTTCTCTCTTGCAAGAGGGTTGAGGACATGCTAAGTTTCTTTACCAGTTGCGGTTAAGCTGTTCTGGAAGCTCGAAGAGGAACAAAGTTTTAAAATCAAAAACAATCCAAAGTCGTATGCTCGATCCTCTTTCTCAATAGCGTCGGTTAACAGTTGAGTCCTCTAAGTTTATTTGAGCTTAGTTTGAGGTTTGAAAAATTTGTACTTGAAGTCCCAGGTAGAAAAAGAATTAGAATAAGTTTTAACATTTGAATATAATTTCTTATATAATTTTATAATCATATTATATTATCATCATTTATATAATCATCATCAAATATTCTGCCATTATTGGCAAGTCATTTCCTGCAACTGAGAAGCTTTCATGTTCCATGCTCCACGATCTTCCGCTATCTTCTTCGTCTCACGTATGATTCTCTGTTTTGATATCATAGCCTTCTTCGTACCCTCCCTCTCGTTCCTGCCACCATACTATACCTTCTAGCACGTCCCTGATACTACAGTTCCTTCTTAGCCGATGTCCCGATCAGTTTCTCTTCTTCTTCTTAATAATATCTAAAACTGTTCTTTTCCGTCATTCCTAACACCCTCTCATTCGTTTTCCTCTCGACCCAGTTAATTATCTCCATTCTTCTCCACACGCACATTTCGAAAACTTCTAGTCGTTTTTCGCCAATTTTTGCGTAATGTCCAGGTTTCTGATCCATACAGCACAATACGCCACATGAAGCATTTTATGAGTCTTTTTCTCAACTCTTTATTGAAGGTTGACTTTATATCATCACTTCATAGCATATATATATATATATATATATATATATATATATATATATATATAGATAGATAGATAGATAGATAGATAGATAGATAGATAGATATAGATATAGATAGATAGATAAATAAATATAGATATATGATACAGCTTGTTCGCATATAAACTACCACGTCAGGAAGGATTTGAAGCGAATTAAACTGTTAGTAGTTGCTAGTGCAAAGTGAACAAAGCTCAGGAACATACTTTTAAATTGATTTAACTCTTCAGATAAACGGTTCTTTTAAATGTCTATCGAGTAAAAAAAAAAAAAAAAAAAAAAAAAAAAAAACTACCAGCATCATTTTACGATTCAGAAGATCCAGAGAGTTATAAAGTTAAATTTACCTTACAAAATGTTAAACATTTTCATAAAATTTCCTTCAGGAAAAGAAAAAAAATCAAAACTGGAAAGTTTCTCTTTTTCTTCAAAGAAAAGGGGAAAAGAAATAATTATATTAAAAGTGTAAAGAGAGAATTTTCTTCGTATCCTTTGAAATGTTAGTGCAACTACTTCTGCTTAAGTTTAAAAAGACAGAAGAAGAAAAAAACAGTCACAGAATACTTTATGATGCATCATTAAATATTTATCTTTAAAAAAAAACACGAGAAGAGCTAGAAAAGTTTGTAAAAGATCTACGAATGATCAAGCTTTAGAAAATGTTGAAACTTTCCCTTAAAAGCTATTTAAAGTTTTGTCCCCTAATCAATACCCTTTCTAAGAAAGAGTTAACAGCAACTTCGGAAATTTAAACACGTATATTTTACTATGACTTCAATTCTATCATTGTTTACTAAGTATAAACGTAGACGCTATCAAGAAATGCATCATCTGCATTAAAAGCATGTATTTATACTTCAATGATAAGTTGTCTTGTTTTCCTTATATGATCGAAACTGTAGTTTCTAGCTTACTCTTCTAGTGTAGCTGGGGGAAACTAGTAAGCCAATAGTTTCTAGCTTATTCTTCTAGTGTAGCTAGGAGAAATTATTTCTAGCTTACTGTTCTACCGTAGTGAGGGGAAACTAGTAAGCCAATAGTTTCTAGCTTATTCTTCTAGTGTAGCTAGAGGAAACTAGTAAGCCAATAGTTCCTAGCTTATTCTTCTAGTGTAGCTAGGAGAAATTATTTCTAGCTTACTTTTCTAGTGTAGCTGGGGAAAACTAGTAAGTCAAGTGTTTCTAGCTTATTCTTCTAATGTAGCTAGGAGAAACTAGTAAGTCAAGTGTTTCTGGCTTATTCTTCTAATGTAGCTAGGGGAAGCTAGTAAGTCAAGTGTTTCTAGCTTATTCTTCTAATGTAGCTAGGTGAAACTAGTATGTGAAGTGTTTCTAGCTTATTCTTCTAGTGTTGCTAGAGGAAATTAGTAAGTCAATAGATTTTAGCTTATTCTTCTAGTGTAGCTAGGGGAAACTAGTAGGCCAATAGTTTCTAGCTTATTCTTATAGTGTGGCTAGAGGAAATTAGTAAGTCAGTAGATTTTAGCTTATTCTTCTAGTGTTGCTAGGAGAAACTAGTAAGTCAAAAGAGTAGAATAGGACATCTAGTTCTCCCAGAGTTTGTTCTAAGGGATACGTGAAAAACAGTTGAAAAATACTTTAACGTCCCACGATCATGCCTTTTAGGCTAGAACAGATTGATGATTAATAAAAGTGAATGATTATTTAAAAAGTGGTGGAATGAAGAAGTGGAAGGAAACGGAAGAATATCAAGAAAGCCAACGGACACAATATTGTCTATCACAAACTCACATGGTATGTGATTATGTGATCCGACCAAAGATTATTGAATCAGATGTGAACGATTTATCACTAAGCTACCGTGTTTTCCCCTCCTCTTCTATGTGAAGAACATAAAGTAAGACTCATAAATAAAATAGCTTCGCTGTTGATGTCCCCATTAAACTTCAACCATACAGAGAGAAA
Source organism: Thermobia domestica (assembly GCF_964235325.1). Classification (NCBI taxonomy): domain Eukaryota; kingdom Metazoa; phylum Arthropoda; class Insecta; order Zygentoma; family Lepismatidae; genus Thermobia; species Thermobia domestica. Next base: position 1,071 of record NW_027657650.1, on the reverse strand, counting down.
AATCGAGTGCGATTTAGAAGAAATATCCGTAGATTCCGGCTACAAGCGGCTTTCCTGGCGCTGTTCCGGCTACTACAGGAGAACTGCAATCTGTGTTGTGGTGCAGATTTTTTGCACTGTGTTGGGAGGAGTAATCAGATGAGCCTATATGGTGCATACGTACTCTTTATCTTTGTACGTATGTTCCATATGTTCCTTACAGATTTTCTAGATACTGCTAAGTGTTTAATTCATTGTGAAGATCTATTTCCAAAACTTACCAAGTCCATTTTGAGCAAACACTGAAATAGCGCTTTTTCCAAATTTTCACACACTTCCTATTATCTGAAACCACTGGCGTCTCTGGCATGTAAAATTTGTAGGGGGCATCGAAGAAAGTGATTAAAATGCCCAACCTAGCCCAACCTATTTATTATCTTCGATTCCATTTGTTACCTTTCTGCTTACCTTCACGGATCCCCTAAGGTATATCAAGAACTTTGATATTTCTATAATCGTTCCACCGCCTGAATAATATATTCCAAATAAATATTATTTATTTATTTATTTATTTATTTATTTGTTATTCTGTCGTTAGTAAATAAATTAAATTAGAATGAAATATTGAATATTTTGTACTTCAAAATATTGGGGGGACGCGATCCCCTTGTCCCCCCGCCAGAGACGCCTATGTCTGAAACAAGATAAAATGGGTAGAAAAATATTTTCCCCCACTATGGTCCACAGTCCATTCTAATGTTCATAGTCAATAGTCCAATGTTTGGAATAAAACATAATCCATTCTAAAGAAATCCATATTGAAGCCGAAATTAGTACGAAATTTCTACCATAGGCCCTATTTGGTTGTTGAAGAGAGATGTATAATACATCTTCTTCTGATCCTGAATCGATTCCACAGAACCACTTGTCGATATATATATATATATATATATATATATATATATATATATATATATATATATATATATATATATATATATATATATATATACAGTGGCGGATCCAGGATATGATGAGGGGGGCTAAACTATAGCTTCCTTGACCCAGTTTTATCCAGTGATAAAAGGGCTT
>NW_027657649.1:0-22411 GCF_964235325.1 Thermobia domestica | reverse complement strand
CAAGCACCGGAGGCCAAAAAAGGGACAAAAAGTCTTTCGTGCAACTTTCGTTTTCGGTAAAAAGTTTACACATAATTTAGAAAGAGTAGTTTTCTGGTCTTTTTATTTCACAAGTTGGTTCATGTCTATATTTTTTACATGCATAAAAAATTTTTCAACTCCCTTGCTTAGTTCCTGTTAAAGACCTCTACCTCTGATTGTATTTTTTGCACATATTCTTATTGTTTTCAGACAACATTTCTAAGAGCGTAATTTATCGTCAGCAAGAAAAGAAAAGGAAAGCCTCGGATAGTGGAATGTGTACTGTATATATATATATATATATATATATATATATATATATATATATATATATATATATATATATATATATATATATATATACGTATTAGTATATAGTTTTATTTTATACGTCTCCTATTATTACACAATGTGCAGATATTGTGAAAGCGCAAGTAAATATGTATAACTCCCCGTTCTGCACTTAATAACTTGAAAGAAGTTCGGGGAAGGTAGTGTAACAGAAAGTGCAAACAGAAATGAGGGTTTACAGGCATTTAATATTATTCCGTAGTAGTATGATTTTTTGTAAAATATATATATATATATATATATATATATATATATATATATATATATATATATATATATATATATATATATATATATATATATATATAAACATACATATTCAATGATATAGTAAGAGGTTAGCAGCACTGATAGAACTGCAGAAAGTACAAAACCGTTAATAAGAAAGAGAGAGAGATGGTGGCCGCTTTTGTGCTTTTCATTGGCTAATTCCGAATTGCGCGCGAATACGTACGAGATTTCTTTCTTTTTCCTCTTCGCAGCCCAGATGTTGCCAATTAGAAGTTTTTAGTACTACATTTGTATGAAAATGTTGCCTTTAAGAAATGTGGTTTGCATACGGAGAAAAGAGCAAAATGAATATTTATCTTAGTGGGCATGAAAAAAGACGAAACATTTTGCAAGATGGACACACGAACTTCCTTAATGCAGGCGTTCAGTACATTATTGTAAAGAAAAAAACACTAAAAAGAATTACTTCAATATCCCTAGCAACATTCAACAATTCATAGAGAAAAATCTTTATTTTGAGAACAATGGAAAACTATGTAATTGTAGATAACTACTAAATTTAATGATTAAGGAAAACGTTTAGGCCCGGCCCTTCAGAAAGAAAGTGCACAGAATTTTCTCTCATGGAAGCAATTGCAAAATCAACATTTTGTTTGCAGTTATAATTAGAGGATCTATATACAGGGTGTTCGAAAAAGAATGTATCCTCTTGAAAGAAAATATTCTCTGGGCCCCTAATCCTTTATATACCGAAAGGAAGTTTGTATAGCATTTTTTCTTACCTTCGTTAGAAGAATTGAAAGTGACTACTATCGTGACACGGGAGATATTTGATCGATAGTCGAATTACTCCCATGCTCGAATGAACACGTCTCTTGTAAGGAGAGGAAAGGCTTCTGTGATCCGCTATCGCAGCTGTGTCATATCTGCAGAGAATGTTAGGACACAAACGTGATCTTTGAGAGCCTCGTGAAAAGAAGTCGCATAGTATCATGTGTGGAGACATCGGGGCCATCTGAAGAACGCTTCATCATTAGGACCAAGGGCGAGTTACGAAACACTCTGGGATATATTTATTAACATAACTTCTCGTCATTCTGCAAGTGTGGTGGAGCTCCATCCTATTGGAAAAGGAAACCTCGGGAGCCCTCTTCATGTGTAGGTATCGTTCACATCTGAAGCATGTGAAGATAGATTACTGTACTATCGTGTACCTAAAATCATTTTCTACGAATACGAACATGTCTACACTGAAGGCAGTGCAGCTCTTTTTCTCTTTTTTTTTTGGTCATGTATTGTAACGCGGGGCAATGCACACAATAACATGTAATGTTGTGTATCATCATAAAGGGCCAGGGCGATGATTGGATCTTGATGGACGTGGAGAACTGATAGGTGATGTGAGTGGTATTGTGATCTATGGTTGTATGTTTACTGATGAATGCATAAGGAGAGGTGAAGGGGTTGCCTTTTTTTTTATGTCGATCGGCAGGGAAGCGATTGGGAAACTTTTGACTTTGTTTTTCAACCGAATATATTGATTGAATAGGTCGCCGACAATTTTACGGGGCGTCACGTCGTTGCCTTTTTCATGTCGATCGCGAGCGAAGCGAGCGTTTTTTTTTTTTTTTTTTTTTACCGACAATATGTATTGAATCGGTTGCCAACACCTTTAGGGGCGCGTCACGTCCTTCTTTCTGTGCTGATCGCGAGCGAAGCGAGCGCGAAATTTTTGACTTTTTTTTTTTTTTTTTACCCACAATATTTATTCAATCGGTCGCCAACACTTTTAGGGGTGCGTCACGTCCTCTTTTCTCTGCTGATCGCGAGCGAAGCGAGCGCGAAATTTTGACCTTTTTTTCTCTTTTTAATTCTTTTTTTTTTCTTTAAGAAAAAATATTGATTTCATAGGTCGCCAACATTTTTACGGGATGGAACATCGTTTATTTGTTTTTCCAACCGTCTTTCTGTCTTGAGCCCCCGCCAAGTTAACTTTATGGTGGACAAAAACTATGTGCGGTGGGTTACCGCGGGGTTCTCCCGTTTCCTCCCACTTTCTTCATTCCACCACCATTTCAATCATTTCTCATAATCAGCGCCTCTTTTAGCCTAAGCGGCATAACGTGGGACGTAAAACAAAGATTTCCTTTAGTTGCTTTCTGTCTTGATTACGAGCGCGAAATTTTTTACTTTTTTTTTCTTTCTTTTGATATTATTCATTTAATAGGACGGCAACACCTTTACGGGCCGCCGCGTCGTCGTTTACACTTCTTCAGCCCATATTCTTTCTGCTTGTTCGTTTTCCGGCATCTTGTTATCACCGCCCGCGGGAATGCCTATGTCTTTCATCGCTTTTTGAAGCAAATCTTTAATAAATATGCACTCTCACATTTCTACTAATATGCATACCACAGTGGATAGACTGTAACTAGGAAAGCAGAAGCCTGCATATCATATTATTTAACAGTTGAAAGTGAACTGCCATTTTAAGTTTGATTTTGATCAGATGAGTGCAGTTCAACTCGTCGACAATTGTGAAGATTCTCGAGGTTAGGGACCATCCATTTTGTGCTTTGTAATGAAAATGGCTGCAGCCAAACTTCTCTGATCTGAATGAAACTTGGCATGATGATACATCTTGACCTGCTCTACAAGTTTATTTAGTATTTTCCGTTGCGCAGGCTTTTGCTTCTCCAGGTTCTCCCATGGAACTGAGAAACGTATTCAGTCGAACTTCTGCGGTAAGTCAGTATATCATCCTGAGAAGTTTGATCGAGATAGCAGAGGTTCGACTATTCGTTTTTCAATTCCATGTGATATTACAACACGGTGAACTAAATTTATATAGAAACACTTTGATTTTGTTTTGTTTTTTGCTAGCATTAAACTGAGAAAATGTTATTGAATAGACAGAGAACACCACTCAAAGAAAAGTACATCATAAGAATATATATATGGTTGCTGTGGTTCTCGGTTTAATTTGCTAGTTAAGAAACTTGCTCTAAATAAGTACATCTTACAGGTGAAAAACTAAGCCAGGCGATAGAATTAAATATAAAGTTATACACTTTTATTTTACGTTTACTAGTGTTGGGTTACTACTGTAAAATAAGTCAGTATATATGAAAGATAACTGTATTAGGTACTATTTTCCACCGGCGGTGTATTCTTGCATAGTGTACTTAATGTTTACAAGCGGGGCGCTACTAGTATGGATGCATGACAAGTGCTATTGAAACTCGAAAACTAACTGGTTTCCACTACCCTTGCTTATACGTATACCCGCGTCGCCTTCGCTCCTGTTCACTTTGGACGCACATTCTTGCTATCGCTCAGGCCCCCAGCTTTCTCCTGTTTTGGCTCCCTTAAATAGTATTCGTGCTTTTTATTGGCCACCTGGCAAAGCACTTGTAATGATTTTACACCAGTAACTCTAAAATACATGTGTATTACTTTATTTAATTCTGTCGTCTGCAGAATTTTTTTTTTTTTCGTACAAATATGCCTTTTCATGCAGAACACTGAATTTTGCCTGTAAATTTTTGAGAATATGCTGTGACGAAACTTGAGCACCGTTCTTCTTTTCTTTCTTATCACGAGTCTTCTTTAGCCTAATGAGCACAATCATCACACGATAACGACTATTCTTTTCATTTAACTTGTAAACAAGTTGAACTAATAATAATAATTGATGTACAAAGGAGAAGTGTCCTACATATTTGAGGTAAAAAATAAAATAAATATACTTCTACTTCATCCGTGTTTACAAAGTTAAATGTTATCGATTTACAAAAAATGGTCACCTATCCACACACTGACCAGGCTCGACACTGCTTGACCATACATATTAAAACATCGGTCCCACTGAATACACAAGTAGTAAGCACATTCACATAAAAATAATTAGGATTACAGTATATAAAATGTGTTAATTAAAATAGCAAATGCCTTACCTTATCACAGGCGATCCAAAGCCACTGCACATCATCTGCTACGCACACTATATTCCTCCAATATTTCACTCACTTCCTATATCACGCAACAGAAAATATTAATAAAATTCACTTAGCAACATTTTCATTTTTAATCAACAATACGTATAACAATTAAGAATAAAATTAATTGTGAGCACATTGTTATAATTAGAATACTGTTTTTATTCGTTTACAAATATGGGATTAATATAGAGCTGGCAGCAACAATATATACAACTCATCCTGTATGTATCGTAAATCCTAACTTGAGAAGACATCTCTGACGCAAACAATGAGACAAGAAATCAAATACTATATCCGACACATTTGGGGTTTATTGAACTTCAATGTTGGAAGATACCACCTTGTCGGTAGTACAAATGTAATATCCTTACAACACGCGGAACTTTTGCCAGGCATATCTAGGAATTTGGGAAGATTAATTGATATCCTTAATGTGCAATGTATGATTATGACGCATTGTTATGTACACGCAGACGGAACCAGGACAATCTATAGATGACATTTGCACTGTGTTTGGACAATTTGTTCGCAGAAAGTAACCGTTTTTGTCTATGAATACTTGAGAACATGGAAGGTATGAGATATACATTTTATGCGCAAATATTATAATACAAATCATTGTTAGTTTGGTGGATGCGTGAAAGAAAGAAAAGGAGTAGATTTTTGCAGACGTCCGGATATAAAGCGAGAACTGAGAATACGCATCTATAACATCTATTTTCTTTGTGTTAATGATATCGATGAACTAAACGGGGAAACTAAAATACAACTGTTTGCAGTATAATTCGAAGTATAGTCAAGTGCAGAGGCGTACTCACGGGGTGTCCACCGGGTGCGGACTCCTCGCAAAAGTTCCTAAGTGAACATACATTTGCAGACTTTCTCATTAAATGTAGTTATTAACAGGGAAAATATTGATGTATCATCAATATAAATCTGATCTTACACTTCATCTGTACTCTGTCTGTATCATGTTTTTGTGAAAAAGTAAGTGGAATATTTATCGTGTTTTCGAATGCAGAATAATAGTATATAGACATAGTGGCTTGTAGTATTGGAACCTTGCCCCCCGAAGCTTGGATCCCTTAGAAGAAAAAAAAAATGCATGCGCGCCTGGTGAAATGGTTAACGAATTCAGTTCACTCGATGAATCGACAGATAGTAATACACATTTCGACAGATCGACAGCATTCGACAGATACAGACATATGAAAGTAGCACAAGAATTAGGCGAAAGTCCGTGCGTTTCCTCAATTCACGTAGGAAACAACAGAAAATATCAACTACCATAAAATAATCCGTATATATATTTAATTTATTTGGAATAAAATAAATATAGAAACAACCTGTTCATACATAACTACGGTAAGTGCGTTAATTGCTAACGTAAGAACAAATATGAAACAAGGCACAAAATAAAAAAGAAAAATAAAGTTAAAGGGAATAAATATTTAGGCTTGATTGTCATTCGTATTAAGAAGCTGGGTAATAAAATGTTAAAATCTACAGAAAATTATGAAATTAAATCAGGATTTGAAATAAAAGTCTATACATTGGAAGTAGGCCAGGGAGTTTGCAAGGCAGATGTGTGCGACACGCGTTACTTTATAGATTCCCTTCATTGAACTATAGTAAGCAGTACGAAGATGGTACTTTGCGTATAATCACAGGAAGGATTGAAGTTAATTACCATGGTAATATAATTATTTATTGATAAGTATTTCCATGTTAAATTATGAAAATTATAAGCACAAGGAGGGTGAAAAAGTAGTGTGACCGACTTAGCAATGACTGAAACATAAAATAGAAAAGCGAATAAAAACAAATGCCTTTTGAGTTATGTGGAATAAAGTTTCTTCTAGCCAGTAAGGAAGAATAGGATCTGGTGCATTCATTGAATACCTGAAAAAAATCGTTTATCAAAATAGAAGGAAACACACTTATCGTTGTGGCAACTACGAACTTCTGTTTACCTCAGCCCGCCTCAGCAAGTGCTTTCTATCCGGTCCGCGCTCCGTAACCAAACTCAACGCTGCCTGCCAGCGAAAATTTCATTCTTCAGTATCGTTGAGTTTATTGCAGAAAGCAATGGCAGATACGGCATCAGCACCTGCAGCCCCGGCACAGGCTTCTCCTAAGAAGTCTGCAAAGCCTAAGAAACCAAAAACAACACCTTCTCATCCAAGAACATCAGAAATGGTGAACAACGCCATCAAGAATTTGAAGGAAAGGGGAGGAAGTTCACTGCAAGCTATTAAGAAATACATCTCTCAGAACTACAAAGTGGATGCCGAGAAGCTTGCTCCATTTATCAAGAAATACTTGAGAAGTGCAGTTGCTTCTGGGTCTTTGGTTCAGACCAAGGGAAAAGGTGCATCTGGATCGTTTAAGCTTAGTGCTTCATCGCTGAAGGAGAAGCCTGAAGGTGGATCTTCAACCAAGGCGAAACGATCAGCATCAAAGGAGAAGAAGCCTGCGAAAAAGCCAGCAGCTAAACGTCCCAAGAAGACTGGTGAAAAGAAAAAGGCTGCTGCTCCCAAACCTAAGAAATCACCATCTAAAGTGAAGAAGGCAAAAACTCCCAAGAAGCCAAAGGCCCCGAAGCCAAAGAAGGCTACAGCAAAACCGAAAAGTGCTAAGAAGGCTGCACCAAAGAAGAAGTAAATGTGTCAGTAAATCATCTGACATTTTAAAACGGCTCTTTTTAGAGCCATCAAATACTTTGAGAAGAGTAAAATTGTGCTTTTCCTATCATTATCACATGTTCATTCATAGCAATGTATAGTATACACGCAAGGGACTTTGAGTTTTCTTTTTAACCGAAGCACTTCTTGATGTAAGTGCTTTATAACAGAGGGGAATTGAGGGTGGGGAAAGAAAGCTTTCACGGGTGTCAAGAATGGTGTACTCGAAAAAAAATGGGGAACACATTACGTAATGTCAATTTGTGATCACTTACTTTTTCCTTGTTCCTATCTTCAAGTAGCGAAACAGTACAGAAAACGCACTTAATGCATTTGTTAGAAAAACTTTTGCAGGCTGACTGGGTTCGATTCTCGGTGGGAGCTCAAATGTTTCGCATTGCACGTTAATAAGTAGGTCCACGTTTGAAACAGCCTTGCTGCTGAAAGGGACACTAAACTAAAATCAACTCTTTTCAAGGCTGGGGTGAAAGAAATGTTCGAACTTATTACAACTCGTGAAAGTGAAGTAGACTGTTTCAATTTAACGTCGTACTATTATGATTTTTATGATAAAGGAGACGGGTGATTACGCCTAATGAATGATGGAAATACTGGTGTAATGAGAAAGTGTTAGGAAAAGGGAACACGCTAATAACCACGGATACCGTCTTATAATTCGTAATATTGCTATAAAGAAAAATAGTAACACCAGCAGAAATGTAGGTGTACAATTGAACTGATGTTAAGTACAAACAGACACTTAAAGAAAGTTTAGTTTAACGTTTGCATTCAACAGCAGCGACCTCTGAGAAAATATTACTTTTGCTACCTTGGAAGAAGTACATATTTCGCCTGCGAGTTCTATGAGATTAATAACGTTGAGAAGGGCAAACAGTGGTTGAATCGAAGTTAACTTATGCAACATATGGCAAAATCGAATCCTTGACCACATAAAACGAAGATAATCAATCGGTAAACATAGGGGAAAACTAAAGAATATACTTGAAAGATAGGATGATATACGAAACGAGAGGAAAACGAAGGTAGATGTATTAACTATGCAACATACGGCGTGAGAATTTAAAAAAAAAAGATAACAAGTATGGACAAGATCCTTGTTAGGATAACAGCATCTCTAAGTAGTGTATTGGTCCTAAAAAGGACCGTTTTTGAACTCAGTGCCAGAACTTCAAACTTAAGCACGTTCCCCACGGATGCGGCGAGCAAGCTGAATGTCCTTAGGCATGATTGTGACTCTCTTTGCGTGAATAGCACACAAGTTGGTGTCTTCGAAAAGCCCTACAAGGTAAGCTTCACTTGCCTCCTGTAAAGCCATGACAGCTGAGCTTTGGAAGCGAAGATCTGTCTTGAAATCTTGTGCAATTTCTCGGACGAGTCGTTGGAAGGGCAGCTTGCGGATGAGCAATTCAGTGCTCTTCTGGTAACGACGAATTTCTCGGAGAGCCACAGTACCAGGCCTGTAACGATGGGGCTTTTTCACTCCACCGGTAGCTGGAGCACTCTTTCTTGCAGCTTTGGTGGCAAGCTGCTTTCGAGGAGCTTTGCCTCCAGTAGATTTCCTAGCTGTCTGCTTGGTACGTGCCATTGCAACTGTCACGACTTGTTTCAAATAATTGCGCGCTGAATGAAGTCAAGTTATATAAAGAGCAAAACCGTTAAATCAAGCTATTTCTCATTGGATAAAGTCAGTCGAAAAGGACAGTTCTCATTGGCTTAGACACGTTTTGTGTTTTTCCTCCGTGCTTTCCCTGCATGATCGAAGGAACAAAACCACGAGTCTTGGGCTGCTTGGGCTTGTATTTCTCGTGTGTGGTGAGCGAAGCAGTAACATATCGAAATGACAGGACGTGGAAAAGGAGGCAAGGGTCTTGGCAAAGGAGGTGCCAAGCGCCACCGTAAAGTTCTTCGTGACAACATCCAGGGTATCACCAAACCCGCTATTAGGCGTCTTGCTCGCCGTGGTGGTGTGAAGCGTATCTCTGGTCTCATTTATGAAGAGACCCGAGGAGTATTGAAAGTATTCCTGGAGAACGTAATCAGAGATGCTGTTACATACACAGAACACGCCAAGAGGAAGACAGTGACAGCTATGGATGTTGTGTATGCCTTGAAGAGGCAAGGAAGAACCCTGTACGGTTTCGGAGGTTAAGTTGGGGTTCCTCCTATTTTGGATATAAAATTGGCATAAACGGCTCTTTTCAGAGCCAACAAATTTATATAAAGGGAAAGATTTACTTTGTGCGATTTTCTGTTAGATTATAAGAATTCGTGTAACTACATTAAAGCCTTTTGATGCACACAAAATTACAGACGTAGAGAGATTAATTTGAGAAAATCATACGTTTTTTTTTACATTATGTACGTTCATGTATACGTATTCATATGTAGCAGTATTAATGCTGGAGAAGGGGTTCTGGTTGGAAATTGGCGATTTGTTGGAAGTAGCGAGCATGAGAGATGCGAAACGCAAGTCGGAATTTCTGTTCTGACAGTAGGATGTACGTATAGAGGCTTATACAACTTCTATACTGTGCTGTGAGGGGCGAATAATGCGTTAGAAACCTGAATCTTGTCCTTTATCTTGTTTACGTGGTCTTGGGTTCGATTTTTTTCTTTTGCGGTAGTGTCTATTGTGATTTACATGTAAATTAATGACACTTCGTAGCGGGTTAGTAAAATAAAGAGTAATACAAATATGAGATGTAGGTTAATGCATTGTATACTTCACATTATTTACTAAAGAAAGGCAGTAGTTACAAGAAACCTAGGCTCGCTCGTTGGGCACAGTAGCAAATGAGTTCTGAGATCAGAGAATAAGAGTAGTTGCGTATTACAAACCATATACATATAACACATATCACACAAATATGAATATCGACCTTGCAAAGAATAAATCGTACTTAAGTGTGCATTTAATGTCATTACTATGTTGCAAAAGAAATTTAGGAAAGTTTTTTGATCCGCTCTGTTCATGATGTCATTGGGGCATAGTAATGAACAATAATAAATGTCGAGAACATATTGAACAGAGTAATTTCAGCCAAGCCAACGCAAGAGAGAAACATGAGTGCTTTAAGAATGTTGGAAATTCCTTTGTCTAGCATGAAGTACATGAGAATATGTGGTATGAGGTTTTCTTCCATTGCTGAGAATCTGGGCTCGACTGTCCTGTCCTCTGGGTAATATGAGCCCGATGTACGCAAATATCAAAAAAATGTAGCTAGCGACAATACAAAAGGTAATGATCTTATAATTAATAATGTAGTGGGAACTAAGCACATCGCTGTTTGGAGTATTCTAAAGATAGTGTGACTTCCTATGGGCTTCAATTACGATCGACGACTACACATACTAATTAATCGAATAGCAGCGAGAATTTCGAATGACACTAAGCAACTATCTCAGACACTTTTGATGAGTCTGTATATCGAAAACAATTCATTTCAATCGTAAATCTCCTCTATAAAGGGGTTTGTGGCCCTCATAAGGGCCGATTTGTATGAGATATAGGTCTTACATTTATGCCTTCTTCTCAGTTTTCTTGGGCAGAAGTACAGCTTGAATGTTGGGCAAAACACCACCCTGAGCGATTGTAACTCCAGACAACAACTTGTTTAATTCCTCGTCGTTACGGATAGCTAACTGCAGATGACGTGGAATAATCCTAGTCTTCTTGTTGTCACGAGCAGCGTTGCCTGCCAACTCAAGAACTTCAGCTGCCAGGTATTCCATGACTGCAGCCAAATACACGGGAGCGCCAGCACCAACTCGTTCGGCATAGTTACCCTTTCGCAAAAGACGATGGATTCTGCCTACTGGGAATTGAAGGCCAGCCCTGCTGGAGCGGGACTTGCTCTTTCCCTTGACTTTTCCACCTTTGCCGCGACCAGACATTGTTCAATATTCTTTCGTAATAAGATGAGAGGAAAAATAGCGCGAGTAAGTGCCTGCATTTCTCACTGATTTCCCGACGCTGATGCGGCCTCCCATGAATCAAGTCAGTTTTGTTACTACTTCAAGCGTGCACCCGAGTGCATCAAATGAAAAGCAAGGCAGTTGGCGCGAATTGAAACACGTACTGTAATTTAAATGAAGTCGATAAATCGGCGGACACATCTAATTTTGCTGAACGAGTGAGTCATCATGCCACCAAAAACTAGCGGAAAGGCTGCAAAGAAGGCTGGTAAAGCCCAAAAGAATATCTCCAAGGGAGATAAGAAGAAGAAGAGGAGGAGGAAGGAGAGCTATGCCATTTACATCTACAAAGTTTTGAAGCAAGTGCATCCTGACACTGGCATATCTAGCAAAGCTATGAGTATCATGAACAGCTTTGTTAATGACATCTTCGAGCGTATTGCTGCTGAAGCTTCTCGTTTGGCCCATTACAATAAGCGGTCAACTATCACCAGCCGGGAAATCCAAACAGCTGTGCGCCTTCTTTTGCCTGGTGAACTTGCCAAGCACGCTGTAAGTGAGGGTACGAAGGCTGTTACCAAGTACACAAGCTCTAAGTAAAAATCTTCTTCAAGATTTTTCATTTCAAACGGTCCTTGTCAGGACCAACACATTATTCGAAAGAGTTAAATCACGAAATTTGCTTCATTCTGTTATGTAGAAACACCTTGAAATCCAATTTCTATATGCTGTTAGTAAAAAAGTAAAGCACATAGCGGAGATGTGTCGTGCTTGTATACGAAAGGCATTTACTCGCCGGAGATCTACACTTAGTCATAATAATTTACTTTTAAAAAGTGGTAATACATTCCGTGTTAAGTATAGTAGTAGGTGCACACGGATCGGAAATCAGGTTATTTTAATGTGCCGTGCAAATAAACAGGCTGTTAGTGTAAGAAATAGTGGGTATAACGCTTAGAATATCGATTAATCGCTATGAAATAATGTTGATAAATTATCTCTTGAAAGTACTATAAAATTAATGTTTCTAGTATTTTCGTACTTGAAGGATAATGAAATTTGAAAAAGAGATGCCAACAGCACCTGGTGTTCCCAGGCGGTCACCCATCCAAGTACTGACCAGGCCCGATGCTGCTTGACTTCGGTGATCGGACGAGAACCGGTATATTCAGCATGGTATGGCCGTTGGCAACTACCTTTTCTTCAATGTCCTGTTAAGGAAGTATGTTTTAAGTAAGAATTGACATTATTAACTATAAAGGCAAGCATATTAACGTCGTTAACATTACTTGGAATATACTAATATTCGAATAAATATTTGAATGTTCGAATGATGAGTGATTCGGATGTTCATAGTGCCACTATGTCCTATCGAGTTTACTATCACGAACCACGTATGAAATTGTATATAAATAAATAAAAATAAATCCTTTATTAAGTATTGATTACAGGAAAAAGGCAAACTTACATTCTTTAATGTACACAATGAAATGTATGAAAGATATTTTTAAGATATGTTTCACTTACCCTTTATAACGCAAGGTAGTTTTCAGTGTAGCATCCTCTTCAGCTGCGAGATAACGTAAGGCAGATGATCATTCAGTCGTGAAGCACTAAAATGTAATATACATTTTAACTATTATCGATAAGAATTATTTACTGCAGGGATGCAAATAAAGTGAGGCAAATTAGTAAATAAAAACCGATACTGTAACTGATAATGTAATTACGTATCTGTATTAGTTGTATATACAGTAATCGCACGATTATCCGCGGAGTTGGATGTTGGCATAATCGCGCATAATCAGCAGTATGAGCAGAAAAGGGAAATGAAATGAAATCTTTAGATTTACGTCGCATACTTATACCGGTTACGCTAAAGGAGACGGTGATGATGAGTACTGAATGAAGAAAGTGGGAGGAAACGGGAGAAACCCGAGAAAACCCATGAGCACGGTCTTTATGCACGACAAAGTTCACACGGCACGAGCTGGGATTGAACCAGGGACCCCAAGCACCGGAGGCCAAAAAAGGGACAAAAAGTCTTTCGTGCAACTTTCGTTTTCGGTAAAAAGTTTACACATAATTTAGAAAGAGTAGTTTTCTGGTCTTTTTATTTCACAAGTTGGTTCATGTCTATATTTTTTACATGCATAAAAAATTTTTCAACTCCCTTGCTTAGTTCCTGTTAAAGACCTCTACCTCTGATTGTATTTTTTGCACATATTCTTATTGTTTTCAGACAACATTTCTAAGAGCGTAATTTATCGTCAGCAAGAAAAGAAAAGGAAAGCCTCGGATAGTGGAATGTGTACTGTATATATATATATATATATATATATATATATATATATATATATATATATATATATATATATATATATATATATACGTATTAGTATATAGTTTTATTTTATACGTCTCCTATTATTACACAATGTGCAGATATTGTGAAAGCGCAAGTAAATATGTATAACTCCCCGTTCTGCACTTAATAACTTGAAAGAAGTTCGGGGAAGGTAGTGTAACAGAAAGTGCAAACAGAAATGAGGGTTTACAGGCATTTAATATTATTCCGTAGTAGTATGATTTTTTGTAAAATATATATATATATATATATATATATATATATATATATATATATATATATATATATATATATATATATATATATATATATATATATAACATACATATTCAATGATATAGTAAGAGGTTAGCAGCACTGATAGAACTGCAGAAAGTACAAAACCGTTAATAAGAAAGAGAGAGAGATGGTGGCCGCTTTTGTGCTTTTCATTGGCTAATTCCGAATTGCGCGCGAATACGTACGAGATTTCTTTCTTTTTCCTCTTCGCAGCCCAGATGTTGCCAATTAGAAGTTTTTAGTACTACATTTGTATGAAAATGTTGCCTTTAAGAAATGTGGTTTGCATACGGAGAAAAGAGCAAAATGAATATTTATCTTAGTGGGCATGAAAAAAGACGAAACATTTTGCAAGATGGACACACGAACTTCCTTAATGCAGGCGTTCAGTACATTATTGTAAAGAAAAAAACACTAAAAAGAATTACTTCAATATCCCTAGCAACATTCAACAATTCATAGAGAAAAATCTTTATTTTGAGAACAATGGAAAACTATGTAATTGTAGATAACTACTAAATTTAATGATTAAGGAAAACGTTTAGGCCCGGCCCTTCAGAAAGAAAGTGCACAGAATTTTCTCTCATGGAAGCAATTGCAAAATCAACATTTTGTTTGCAGTTATAATTAGAGGATCTATATACAGGGTGTTCGAAAAAGAATGTATCCTCTTGAAAGAAAATATTCTCTGGGCCCCTAATCCTTTATATACCGAAAGGAAGTTTGTATAGCATTTTTTCTTACCTTCGTTAGAAGAATTGAAAGTGACTACTATCGTGACACGGGAGATATTTGATCGATAGTCGAATTACTCCCATGCTCGAATGAACACGTCTCTTGTAAGGAGAGGAAAGGCTTCTGTGATCCGCTATCGCAGCTGTGTCATATCTGCAGAGAATGTTAGGACACAAACGTGATCTTTGAGAGCCTCGTGAAAAGAAGTCGCATAGTATCATGTGTGGAGACATCGGGGCCATCTGAAGAACGCTTCATCATTAGGACCAAGGGCGAGTTACGAAACACTCTGGGATATATTTATTAACATAACTTCTCGTCATTCTGCAAGTGTGGTGGAGCTCCATCCTATTGGAAAAGGAAACCTCGGGAGCCCTCTTCATGTGTAGGTATCG
Organism: Thermobia domestica; assembly: GCF_964235325.1. Lineage (NCBI taxonomy): Eukaryota > Metazoa > Arthropoda > Insecta > Zygentoma > Lepismatidae > Thermobia > Thermobia domestica. Next base: position 7,413 of record NW_027657649.1, on the reverse strand, counting down.
TTCACATCTGAAGCATGTGAAGATAGATTACTGTACTATCGTGTACCTAAAATCATTTTCTACGAATACGAACATGTCTACACTGAAGGCAGTGCAGCTCTTTTTCTCTTTTTTTTTTGGTCATGTATTGTAACGCGGGGCAATGCACACAATAACATGTAATGTTGTGTATCATCATAAAGGGCCAGGGCGATGATTGGATCTTGATGGACGTGGAGAACTGATAGGTGATGTGAGTGGTATTGTGATCTATGGTTGTATGTTTACTGATGAATGCATAAGGAGAGGTGAAGGGGTTGCCTTTTTTTTTATGTCGATCGGCAGGGAAGCGATTGGGAAACTTTTGACTTTGTTTTTCAACCGAATATATTGATTGAATAGGTCGCCGACAATTTTACGGGGCGTCACGTCGTTGCCTTTTTCATGTCGATCGCGAGCGAAGCGAGCGTTTTTTTTTTTTTTTTTTTTTACCGACAATATGTATTGAATCGGTTGCCAACACCTTTAGGGGCGCGTCACGTCCTTCTTTCTGTGCTGATCGCGAGCGAAGCGAGCGCGAAATTTTTGACTTTTTTTTTTTTTTTTTTACCCACAATATTTATTCAATCGGTCGCCAACACTTTTAGGGGTGCGTCACGTCCTCTTTTCTCTGCTGATCGCGAGCGAAGCGAGCGCGAAATTTTGACCTTTTTTTCTCTTTTTAATTCTTTTTTTTTTCTTTAAGAAAAAATATTGATTTCATAGGTCGCCAACATTTTTACGGGATGGAACATCGTTTATTTGTTTTTCCAACCGTCTTTCTGTCTTGAGCCCCCGCCAAGTTAACTTTATGGTGGACAAAAACTATGTGCGGTGGGTTACCGCGGGGTTCTCCCGTTTCCTCCCACTTTCTTCATTCCACCACCATTTCAATCATTTCTCATAATCAGCGCCTCTTTTAGCCTAAGCGGCATAACGTGGGACGTAAAACAAAGATTTCCTTTAGTTGCTTTCTGTCTTGATTACGAGCGCGAAATTTTTTACTTTTTTTTTCTTTCTTTTGATATTATTCATTTAATAGGACGGCAACACCTTTACGGGCCGCCGCGTCGTCGTTTACACTTCTTCAGCCCATATTCTTTCTGCTTGTTCGTTTTCCGGCATCTTGTTATCACCGCCCGCGGGAATGCCTATGTCTTTCATCGCTTTTTGAAGCAAATCTTTAATAAATATGCACTCTCACATTTCTACTAATATGCATACCACAGTGGATAGACTGTAACTAGGAAAGCAGAAGCCTGCATATCATATTATTTAACAGTTGAAAGTGAACTGCCATTTTAAGTTTGATTTTGATCAGATGAGTGCAGTTCAACTCGTCGACAATTGTGAAGATTCTCGAGGTTAGGGACCATCCATTTTGTGCTTTGTAATGAAAATGGCTGCAGCCAAACTTCTCTGATCTGAATGAAACTTGGCATGATGATACATCTTGACCTGCTCTACAAGTTTATTTAGTATTTTCCGTTGCGCAGGCTTTTGCTTCTCCAGGTTCTCCCATGGAACTGAGAAACGTATTCAGTCGAACTTCTGCGGTAAGTCAGTATATCATCCTGAGAAGTTTGATCGAGATAGCAGAGGTTCGACTATTCGTTTTTCAATTCCATGTGATATTACAACACGGTGAACTAAATTTATATAGAAACACTTTGATTTTGTTTTGTTTTTTGCTAGCATTAAACTGAGAAAATGTTATTGAATAGACAGAGAACACCACTCAAAGAAAAGTACATCATAAGAATATATATATGGTTGCTGTGGTTCTCGGTTTAATTTGCTAGTTAAGAAACTTGCTCTAAATAAGTACATCTTACAGGTGAAAAACTAAGCCAGGCGATAGAATTAAATATAAAGTTATACACTTTTATTTTACGTTTACTAGTGTTGGGTTACTACTGTAAAATAAGTCAGTATATATGAAAGATAACTGTATTAGGTACTATTTTCCACCGGCGGTGTATTCTTGCATAGTGTACTTAATGTTTACAAGCGGGGCGCTACTAGTATGGATGCATGACAAGTGCTATTGAAACTCGAAAACTAACTGGTTTCCACTACCCTTGCTTATACGTATACCCGCGTCGCCTTCGCTCCTGTTCACTTTGGACGCACATTCTTGCTATCGCTCAGGCCCCCAGCTTTCTCCTGTTTTGGCTCCCTTAAATAGTATTCGTGCTTTTTATTGGCCACCTGGCAAAGCACTTGTAATGATTTTACACCAGTAACTCTAAAATACATGTGTATTACTTTATTTAATTCTGTCGTCTGCAGAATTTTTTTTTTTTTTCGTACAAATATGCCTTTTCATGCAGAACACTGAATTTTGCCTGTAAATTTTTGAGAATATGCTGTGACGAAACTTGAGCACCGTTCTTCTTTTCTTTCTTATCACGAGTCTTCTTTAGCCTAATGAGCACAATCATCACACGATAACGACTATTCTTTTCATTTAACTTGTAAACAAGTTGAACTAATAATAATAATTGATGTACAAAGGAGAAGTGTCCTACATATTTGAGGTAAAAAATAAAATAAATATACTTCTACTTCATCCGTGTTTACAAAGTTAAATGTTATCGATTTACAAAAAATGGTCACCTATCCACACACTGACCAGGCTCGACACTGCTTGACCATACATATTAAAACATCGGTCCCACTGAATACACAAGTAGTAAGCACATTCACATAAAAATAATTAGGATTACAGTATATAAAATGTGTTAATTAAAATAGCAAATGCCTTACCTTATCACAGGCGATCCAAAGCCACTGCACATCATCTGCTACGCACACTATATTCCTCCAATATTTCACTCACTTCCTATATCACGCAACAGAAAATATTAATAAAATTCACTTAGCAACATTTTCATTTTTAATCAACAATACGTATAACAATTAAGAATAAAATTAATTGTGAGCACATTGTTATAATTAGAATACTGTTTTTATTCGTTTACAAATATGGGATTAATATAGAGCTGGCAGCAACAATATATACAACTCATCCTGTATGTATCGTAAATCCTAACTTGAGAAGACATCTCTGACGCAAACAATGAGACAAGAAATCAAATACTATATCCGACACATTTGGGGTTTATTGAACTTCAATGTTGGAAGATACCACCTTGTCGGTAGTACAAATGTAATATCCTTACAACACGCGGAACTTTTGCCAGGCATATCTAGGAATTTGGGAAGATTAATTGATATCCTTAATGTGCAATGTATGATTATGACGCATTGTTATGTACACGCAGACGGAACCAGGACAATCTATAGATGACATTTGCACTGTGTTTGGACAATTTGTTCGCAGAAAGTAACCGTTTTTGTCTATGAATACTTGAGAACATGGAAGGTATGAGATATACATTTTATGCGCAAATATTATAATACAAATCATTGTTAGTTTGGTGGATGCGTGAAAGAAAGAAAAGGAGTAGATTTTTGCAGACGTCCGGATATAAAGCGAGAACTGAGAATACGCATCTATAACATCTATTTTCTTTGTGTTAATGATATCGATGAACTAAACGGGGAAACTAAAATACAACTGTTTGCAGTATAATTCGAAGTATAGTCAAGTGCAGAGGCGTACTCACGGGGTGTCCACCGGGTGCGGACTCCTCGCAAAAGTTCCTAAGTGAACATACATTTGCAGACTTTCTCATTAAATGTAGTTATTAACAGGGAAAATATTGATGTATCATCAATATAAATCTGATCTTACACTTCATCTGTACTCTGTCTGTATCATGTTTTTGTGAAAAAGTAAGTGGAATATTTATCGTGTTTTCGAATGCAGAATAATAGTATATAGACATAGTGGCTTGTAGTATTGGAACCTTGCCCCCCGAAGCTTGGATCCCTTAGAAGAAAAAAAAAATGCATGCGCGCCTGGTGAAATGGTTAACGAATTCAGTTCACTCGATGAATCGACAGATAGTAATACACATTTCGACAGATCGACAGCATTCGACAGATACAGACATATGAAAGTAGCACAAGAATTAGGCGAAAGTCCGTGCGTTTCCTCAATTCACGTAGGAAACAACAGAAAATATCAACTACCATAAAATAATCCGTATATATATTTAATTTATTTGGAATAAAATAAATATAGAAACAACCTGTTCATACATAACTACGGTAAGTGCGTTAATTGCTAACGTAAGAACAAATATGAAACAAGGCACAAAATAAAAAAGAAAAATAAAGTTAAAGGGAATAAATATTTAGGCTTGATTGTCATTCGTATTAAGAAGCTGGGTAATAAAATGTTAAAATCTACAGAAAATTATGAAATTAAATCAGGATTTGAAATAAAAGTCTATACATTGGAAGTAGGCCAGGGAGTTTGCAAGGCAGATGTGTGCGACACGCGTTACTTTATAGATTCCCTTCATTGAACTATAGTAAGCAGTACGAAGATGGTACTTTGCGTATAATCACAGGAAGGATTGAAGTTAATTACCATGGTAATATAATTATTTATTGATAAGTATTTCCATGTTAAATTATGAAAATTATAAGCACAAGGAGGGTGAAAAAGTAGTGTGACCGACTTAGCAATGACTGAAACATAAAATAGAAAAGCGAATAAAAACAAATGCCTTTTGAGTTATGTGGAATAAAGTTTCTTCTAGCCAGTAAGGAAGAATAGGATCTGGTGCATTCATTGAATACCTGAAAAAAATCGTTTATCAAAATAGAAGGAAACACACTTATCGTTGTGGCAACTACGAACTTCTGTTTACCTCAGCCCGCCTCAGCAAGTGCTTTCTATCCGGTCCGCGCTCCGTAACCAAACTCAACGCTGCCTGCCAGCGAAAATTTCATTCTTCAGTATCGTTGAGTTTATTGCAGAAAGCAATGGCAGATACGGCATCAGCACCTGCAGCCCCGGCACAGGCTTCTCCTAAGAAGTCTGCAAAGCCTAAGAAACCAAAAACAACACCTTCTCATCCAAGAACATCAGAAATGGTGAACAACGCCATCAAGAATTTGAAGGAAAGGGGAGGAAGTTCACTGCAAGCTATTAAGAAATACATCTCTCAGAACTACAAAGTGGATGCCGAGAAGCTTGCTCCATTTATCAAGAAATACTTGAGAAGTGCAGTTGCTTCTGGGTCTTTGGTTCAGACCAAGGGAAAAGGTGCATCTGGATCGTTTAAGCTTAGTGCTTCATCGCTGAAGGAGAAGCCTGAAGGTGGATCTTCAACCAAGGCGAAACGATCAGCATCAAAGGAGAAGAAGCCTGCGAAAAAGCCAGCAGCTAAACGTCCCAAGAAGACTGGTGAAAAGAAAAAGGCTGCTGCTCCCAAACCTAAGAAATCACCATCTAAAGTGAAGAAGGCAAAAACTCCCAAGAAGCCAAAGGCCCCGAAGCCAAAGAAGGCTACAGCAAAACCGAAAAGTGCTAAGAAGGCTGCACCAAAGAAGAAGTAAATGTGTCAGTAAATCATCTGACATTTTAAAACGGCTCTTTTTAGAGCCATCAAATACTTTGAGAAGAGTAAAATTGTGCTTTTCCTATCATTATCACATGTTCATTCATAGCAATGTATAGTATACACGCAAGGGACTTTGAGTTTTCTTTTTAACCGAAGCACTTCTTGATGTAAGTGCTTTATAACAGAGGGGAATTGAGGGTGGGGAAAGAAAGCTTTCACGGGTGTCAAGAATGGTGTACTCGAAAAAAAATGGGGAACACATTACGTAATGTCAATTTGTGATCACTTACTTTTTCCTTGTTCCTATCTTCAAGTAGCGAAACAGTACAGAAAACGCACTTAATGCATTTGTTAGAAAAACTTTTGCAGGCTGACTGGGTTCGATTCTCGGTGGGAGCTCAAATGTTTCGCATTGCACGTTAATAAGTAGGTCCACGTTTGAAACAGCCTTGCTGCTGAAAGGGACACTAAACTAAAATCAACTCTTTTCAAGGCTGGGGTGAAAGAAATGTTCGAACTTATTACAACTCGTGAAAGTGAAGTAGACTGTTTCAATTTAACGTCGTACTATTATGATTTTTATGATAAAGGAGACGGGTGATTACGCCTAATGAATGATGGAAATACTGGTGTAATGAGAAAGTGTTAGGAAAAGGGAACACGCTAATAACCACGGATACCGTCTTATAATTCGTAATATTGCTATAAAGAAAAATAGTAACACCAGCAGAAATGTAGGTGTACAATTGAACTGATGTTAAGTACAAACAGACACTTAAAGAAAGTTTAGTTTAACGTTTGCATTCAACAGCAGCGACCTCTGAGAAAATATTACTTTTGCTACCTTGGAAGAAGTACATATTTCGCCTGCGAGTTCTATGAGATTAATAACGTTGAGAAGGGCAAACAGTGGTTGAATCGAAGTTAACTTATGCAACATATGGCAAAATCGAATCCTTGACCACATAAAACGAAGATAATCAATCGGTAAACATAGGGGAAAACTAAAGAATATACTTGAAAGATAGGATGATATACGAAACGAGAGGAAAACGAAGGTAGATGTATTAACTATGCAACATACGGCGTGAGAATTTAAAAAAAAAAGATAACAAGTATGGACAAGATCCTTGTTAGGATAACAGCATCTCTAAGTAGTGTATTGGTCCTAAAAAGGACCGTTTTTGAACTCAGTGCCAGAACTTCAAACTTAAGCACGTTCCCCACGGATGCGGCGAGCAAGCTGAATGTCCTTAGGCATGATTGTGACTCTCTTTGCGTGAATAGCACACAAGTTGGTGTCTTCGAAAAGCCCTACAAGGTAAGCTTCACTTGCCTCCTGTAAAGCCATGACAGCTGAGCTTTGGAAGCGAAGATCTGTCTTGAAATCTTGTGCAATTTCTCGGACGAGTCGTTGGAAGGGCAGCTTGCGGATGAGCAATTCAGTGCTCTTCTGGTAACGACGAATTTCTCGGAGAGCCACAGTACCAGGCCTGTAACGATGGGGCTTTTTCACTCCACCGGTAGCTGGAGCACTCTTTCTTGCAGCTTTGGTGGCAAGCTGCTTTCGAGGAGCTTTGCCTCCAGTAGATTTCCTAGCTGTCTGCTTGGTACGTGCCATTGCAACTGTCACGACTTGTTTCAAATAATTGCGCGCTGAATGAAGTCAAGTTATATAAAGAGCAAAACCGTTAAATCAAGCTATTTCTCATTGGATAAAGTCAGTCGAAAAGGACAGTTCTCATTGGCTTAGACACGTTTTGTGTTTTTCCTCCGTGCTTTCCCTGCATGATCGAAGGAACAAAACCACGAGTCTTGGGCTGCTTGGGCTTGTATTTCTCGTGTGTGGTGAGCGAAGCAGTAACATATCGAAATGACAGGACGTGGAAAAGGAGGCAAGGGTCTTGGCAAA
>NW_027657648.1:0-22496 GCF_964235325.1 Thermobia domestica | reverse complement strand
GTGAAGGAAGAATTAGTTAAATTCCACTCCATATATTAAAGTTTCTGCACTTTCTTGTCTATTGTACATACAATATATATATCAAGTACTTGCCACAAAATAGTAAAAACATTATAATATACTAAAAGGGTTCACTAGTAGTACTTTCGCTAAATAAATTATCAGACAATGAGAGAAAAAGTAGGAAGAAAAAATCAAAATAAAGAAATAGCTATCATGCGTGCAGGTCGGTACCATGTTCTTAAGCAGAGTGAAGTGATAGTGTTACCAAGCTGAAAGTCGATCAGGTTTAGTAGAGGAAGATAATTAGTTTTATCTCTCTCCACTAAACTTTATTGACTTCTAGTCAGTCTCCATTCAAGATCTTTCTCCGGAGGGGGAGGAGGAGCAGAAACAAATTATAAGAGGGCTGTACTGAGACACTATTTTGATGCGAAGTACTGAGAAACTATATATATCGCACACCCGGTGGAAGAGTGTTAAAACTCAAAAAATGGCAATTTTGAACTATCATCGCTCAAAAGACAAGAGAGAGAAAGAAAGTAGCTCCATCTGGTGGTATTTTCTCAGAAACGTAACTAAACAAATTAACCCCTAGATGGCAGAAATACCAGTGAGCGATTTTGATAGAAAAATAAATTTTTTAAGAGTCATGTTCTCACATATATGAATTTTTGACTTGTAGCAGTCTTCCACCGGGTGTATGATATATGTGTTTATATAAGAGTGACGTAAAATCGAATTTCTCTTAGTTCCGAGTCGGTGGTGGCGCTCGGCCAACTCCTTGGTAAGTATGGAAAGTAAGCCTGAAAGAAACCGTGTTTTTGGACCGGTAATACTATCACTGGATCTTCCATTCGGCCTGTTACGACATCTTCAACCACCCTGGAACTTTCAGTTGGTTATTTAGATAAGTATGTTTAAAAAACAAGTAATCAATAAATACTTACAGTCTATATTGGTGCCAGAAAAAGAAGTTGTAGGAAAGAATAGAGAACCCAATTTAAAATTTTAACATTCGCAGCGTAGTGTTCCTTCGAGAGAAGACTATTTCTGTTTCGTTCATCTCCACTGTTATCGTGAAGGTTTATTTATTATATACATGACAACGAGCTCTTGCGTTGCTGAAAGAGGAATGGATTTAGTCATCTCTTGTTTCGAGAAACTGAAGAGTTCCGATGGAAATGACTTTTCATTCGTTGTACACTCATGTCCAAAAGGATTGTCGCATATCTATAACTGTCTTCTTATAAGAATATAATTTGATAATGTTTTTGCAGGGTATTTTTAATACTGACCCTATGTGTATAATCAGAAAATGTATATTTGTGCTAAATTTCATAGGAAAAGAACTATAAATACGAAAATTAGAATGAATAAAACAAAATGTTGCTAAATAGATAAGAAAGTTTTATTTTCGTTTTATTGTTCCTATTTACTGCTATTTTGACATAAAATTTGCCACATACATGTCTTTGCCGATTATACATATACTAACATTATAAGAAATATCGGAAGAATTCGTTATCAAATTATATTCTTACAACAACTTATTTAAAGACATGCGACAATAATTTTGGACATGAGTGTACTTATCTGGCTGCTCCGGTATCCTCCACTTCACCCGAATGCTCCACATAATTTTGCCTTATGCAGGCAGGCATACTTTATATTCACTTCATTGTATTACTTGTTCATTCTGTAATTGCTCTTAAAATTTCAGAAGCTATGAAAAGCACATTAAACTGCCATTTGTTCAATGTATTTCAAATAGTTTTGTTTCCAGATAGATCCGTAAGGAAAATAGCATAGCCTTCATAATAATAGCATTATGTACTAACAACTATGAATGTAAGGTGAACTCAAGTTTGCTTTCCTTAAAAAAAAAAAAAAAAAAAAAAAAAAAAAAAAAAAAAAAAATCTTGTCCCCCTTGTCCTAGCGTCCCCTATTAACTGGCCCTTCATTCCAACATAGTATCCATCTGGACGCTCCAAGACTATTCTTTAGTCGCTTATGCTGTCGCCTTTGGTGCGAGAGGTACTAGGTTCGATTCCTAGTGGGAGCATCGGTCGAAAAAGTGTAAAACGCTTTTTCAGGCCAGCCATTCTGAGTGAGGCTTTTCCTCATTCACACCAAGCAAATGCTGGGGTAGTCAGGGTGCGAATTGGCGGAAGGGGGGGAATGCCAGGAATTTCCCCCCCTGACAAAAATCTTTCCCCCCCTGGAGAAGAAAAATTTTATCCCTGGCAGGGATAACTTTTTCCCCCTCTGGAGTATTTTTAAATGGACATGAAGATAAGATAGAAAAAGGGAACAATTCTTACTTTGCGTAGCTAACCTAAATATTACTTGAGTGAAAATTTATGAAAGATTTCACATCTCAACTGTTTTGTACTTGTTAGTAAATATATATATATATATATATATATATATATATATATGTGTGTGTGTGTGTGTGTGTGTGTGTGGGAGGACTGGGTGCGCATATGGGTGAAATTCATCCCCCCCTGGGAAAATTTTTCAATTCGCACACTGGGGGTAGTCCCTAACTTATAGGTCCCAGGCCGCTTCGTTCTTTCCCCAATCCTTTTTTCCTTCCCTTTCCCCGGATAGTGCTCGCCGATAAACGTCATCCCTCAAACGTGATGGTCTAAAATGGCCACATATGAAGAAAGCCCAGAAATCTAAATTCTAAATCCTAAGCCGAGACTATTCTCTCTGATTTCTACCTGCACCCATTTGACGAAATATTTAACGAAAGAACTTGCAGTGTATTTTTTTTTCTTTTTTTACTATGTAGCTATAGTTTTATTCTTTTCTGGTGAGAAATTCATTTTTGTTTCATTGCAACTCCCGGATTCCATTGTTTCAACCAATACTTATAAACCTCTTCACTTGGCAACATTAAAACAACGCTATTTTTATGCTGTTAATTCTCAACTGATTACTGCATATTTTACAATTAATTAAACACGCGACAGAATACATGATCTTCATATCATAGAAACCGAATTAGATTTTTTTTTTTTTTTTTACTATTATTTTGTTTCGGAAGATCTATAAACCATAAAACAGGTTAAGGGAGAAAGTTGTCCATTAAAAGACAGTTATTCAAAAATACAGGGGAAGATAGTGACTCAGTGGTACAACGCTCTCCTTTGGTGCGTCGGGTCCCTGGTTCAATCCCCGGTCAAGTATGTTTGTGATGGACAACATCGTGTCTGAGGATTTAATCGGGTATTTCTGTTTCCTCCCACATTCTCATTTCACTAATTTCCTCTTCCATCATCATTCACTTGCCTTAATCATCCGTCTTTCTTAGCCAAAAAGGATATAATCGTGGGACGTTAAATCAAAATATTTCATTTTCATCTTCAAAAGTACAGGAGAGGGGCAACGTTCTGTTTTTGTCTATTGTTGGCGAGTGTATGAATATATATACGCAATTAATCATTCCCATTCATACCCACATTACAAGGTATTTGGTAGTCCAACCTACACGAACTTACTCAGATGGTAACGACTAGAAAGCGATGATCATAATAATTTTACAAAATACAATAAATAAATAAACAGACAAAAATCTAACAAATAAATAAAAATAACAACAACATAACAGCATAAGAACTTATTTCATTACACTCCTGGATCTTCAAAACTCATTAGGAAGGTGAATGTAACTCTGTACACCTACAAGTAAGCGCGACTTGCTTTGCTACATAGATAGGTGAGATAGTTCCTGAATAGTTGATAGTTTCGATTATTTCCTTGAATTGATAGTCTTCGGCATCTGTAGCCATAGGTGGAAGAAAGAAAAGGATTATGTCGTTGCAATTCGAAGCTAACTAAAATGTTAAAATTACAACAATTCTATCATATTATGCCTATGACAAACTAAAATGGATATTTACTACATGAGATGTTCTTACACTACAAAAAAATTATAAATTATTTATAAAGTACAAACTAATAAGTTACGTAGCTAATTGCTATGCTAATTAAAAGTAATATTTAATACACTTCTTTCCTTCCTTTAAACTATCATTTTTTGATGTTCTTCGAATTTTAGGTTACATGCCAAACAGAATATTTATTCGTCGGATTGTAACTTAGGTACTTTAATTAACTAACTCCATGGCCTATGGAACCCGGAGGTTCAATGTTGTGTTACCAAAGCTTCCCACTGACTTCTGTCCTAAGCTAACTGGATCTAGTTTCTATTTTGTATTCCTATTTCTGTGAGATTCATCTTAATATTGACCTCCTATCTACACCTAGGTCTTCCTAATGGCCATTTTCCCATTACACTTCCAGTTAAAACTTTGAAAGCGTTCCTACTTTATTCCATCCTGGTTACATGACCTGCCCACCTGAGTCTTCTAGATTTGATGACCCTAACAATGATTGGTAAGCCGTATAAAGTATGTAGTTCCTCGTTATGAAGTTTCCGCCGTTCCCCATTCTCGTTCCTCTTGGGTCCGAATATTCGTCTCAGGATCTTGTTCTCAAATACGTTCAGTCTGCGTTCTTTCCTCAGAGTAAGTGACCATGTTTCGCAACCATACAGAACACAGGCATGATTATCGTTTTATATATTTTAAGCTTCAAATTCCTCGACAGAATTCGTAATGACAAGAGATTTTGAACTGAATAATAACATGAATTGCCTGCTTTTAGTCGACACCTAATTTCTTCGTGAATATGGTTTTCGTCCGTTAATATTGGTCCTATATATTTGATAGTATCCACTTTATCAAAAGTATTACTTGATATTTTAACGTATCCATAATTTGCCGTATTACGATCCCGACATGGCAACAATAAACAACTTTGTTCTCGTGCATTCATACACACATTGTCAGTCTGTAAAACATTCATACCCCAAGCTATCTGCACAAAATATGTACGAAAGAATCACACTCATAATACTAATACGAGGGATGTTACAAACGTTGTAACCCTACCTATGAACGGAGCTGCAGAAGTATTTATGGGTGATGTTACTTTTCAACATAGTTTTTTGACCAGTCAATACATTTTGCCATCGATGTTTAAGTACGTTAATGCTGCTGGTGAAAAATGATTTGTCGAAGGCGTGTAAAAATTTCATTTACGGCATGCAAGACGTCATCATCAATGTCAAAATGAATACCTTCCAACTTGTTTTTGAGCTTTGGAAAGAGATGTCAGTCAGAAGGTGGCAAATTAAGTGAATATGGTGGATTGGGAACAAATGTCATTGTGAAGACTGACTTGTTGGTAGGGGCATTATTTTGATGTAAGCATGTAACCAGTCAAGAATCGCCAACGACCTAAATATCCATCACTGAACAGTGTTAAACCATTTAGGAAAACCTGGCTATAGAAAAATCTCGACATTTGGGTGCCATATATTTGACTCAAAAACATTTATTTGGTCAATTTCTACCTGCGAATCTCTACTGAAACGTAACGAACTCGAGCTATTTCTAAAGCAGTAGTCACCAGTGCTGAGAAATGGATAACCTACTACAACAATGTGTAAAAGGAGTCGTGGTCAACTGAGAAGCTCTACAGTCTGTGGCAAAGCCAACAATAAAATCCTGAGATGTTTCGCTGTCTTTGTTGAGATTGGAAGAGTATCGTGCATCATGAGCTTCTGCCGTTGGAGAGAACAATAGACTCGGACGATTAGCACGAGTGCATCCAACAATTCAAAAGAAATGGCCGAAACTAGTCAACAGAAACAGTGTTGTATACCGCGCTGACAACGCCAGACCGCACATATATTTAAATATCTGTTAAAAATTTTGAGAACTTGGCTGAGATATTTTTATACATCCACCGTATAGCATGAACATAGCACCACCAGACCATTATTTGTTTCGGTTTCTGCAGAACTCTCTGAATGGTGTTAAGTTAGTTTCAAAATAGGCCTATGGAAACCACGTGTAAACAATTTTTGATCAGAAAACGTACAAGTTCTATAGTGACCGGGTTATGGCGTTGCCTACCAAATGGAAGGTCAACGAACAAAATGGAGCAATGGAGATTTTTCAACACTGATTTGCAAAGGCTCAATACTATTAGACAATCTGATAAATTGATACATGTGTGTTTGCATGTCCCAGCATAACTGGAATACCTGGATCCACACATACGAGCACACATACACGTTGTGCAGATACGATCGTATACCTTACAGCCTTAAAAAATAAATTAAAAAAATAAAAAGTGGGAATAAGACACTCCAAAGAGTGGAAGATGGGAAAAGGGGTGACATGTAAAAATAGTCGGGAAAAGCCGATATTAGTGTCGGATTCATAGTTTTGTTTCTTTTATTAGGTTGCAGAGGTGAGCGAGCAGTGACACTCTCGATATTATTTCAATTTAAGTTTATCCCCAATCAACATGGAGCTGGAAAGAGGTAAACATAAAATGTTTAAAAATGACCGAGATTAGTGCCCAATCCATAGTTTTTGGGATCTGAAAAATGGTTGACCCTTTCGAAAATACTTTGGAAGTTGGTTACTACCTACTTCAGTTTTTTTTTTTTTTTTCATATCACTTAGATTAAAGAAATTATTTCTTAGGGAGTAGAATGTTTCAAAATTTATGCCAAAGTGATATTCTAAAGAGGTCAGATTTAAAGATTTTTATCATTACACGTTCACTGGGGGCACAGCGGTTCAGTGGCAGAGCTCTTACTTTTGGTGCATAGGGTCCATGGTTCGATCCCCGACCAAGTAACTTTATGGTGGACAATATCATGCTCGTGGATATTCTCGGGGTACTCCCACATTCTCATTCCACCAATTCTTCAATCATCATTCACTTATCTTAATGACCCGTCTCCCTTATCTTAAAGGGCATAATCGTTGGACGCTAAAAGAAATAATTCATTTCATTTTTTTGGGTTAAGTTTAGAGTTGCCCCTCCGTTTTTTATAAAAATTAGGAAAATTTACAGAAGAAATGGGGTAAGAAATGATGATTTGGAGTTCTTATGTGATGTTTAGGTGTGAAAGTTTGGCAGTAAAGTTATGTTTAATACAAGAAAAGATATGTAGAAGTGGGTACTATTTGTAAGACGCGGAAGGTTTCGATGACTGAACAGTATGGTAATCGTATAGGATGGGGAATCAGTGCGTTGAATACAATATTTCCGCATTGAGTTTTACAGAATTATATAAGAATAATGAAGAAAATCTATTAAATTTTTATGAGAACTATGGATTATTGAATTTAAGTGATAATTGAAGCTTATATGAGAACCTGTTCCAGTCACTGTTCTAGTCTAACTAAAGACTTACTAGGTAACCTAACCGAATTCCACAATTTTACAAAACCTTCAGAATGTGTTAGTGTTAACAGAAATTTACAAAGTTTTACAATTTCATCTTTTCTCAATGTTTGTTGACATTGTGATGACACGTGCAGACTCGTGTCTGTATCGTTACTTCATTAAAAAAACAAAAAAAAACATAATGTAATCTTATTTGGTAACAAGTCTGTCTGCATTATTTCTCATTTCTGAATGCAATCCAATTTTAAAATATAATTTAATTTTCATCTTTAGCCAAATAAATGAATTTAACATAGAATTTATATCCAAATTTAACGTTCCTTGACTATATATATATATATATCAAGCTATCCAAAACAAAAGATCTATATATCAAGATACAAAACAGAGTAATGATAACCAACTAGTTATAATTGGCTTATTACTCAATAAAATTAAATTAAATTTCTACTTTAATATTCCACGAATACGCCCTGTAGGCAAGGAAAGACGGATGATTAATGAGAGTAAATGATTATGAAAGAATCTTTGGAATGGTCATGTGGGAGGAAACGTCAGAATCGCGAGAAAACCCACAGATACAGTGTTGTCCACCAAAAACTCATATGGTCTGGGTTCGAACCAGTGACCCCTCACACTAGAAGTGAACGTTGTGTCCATTGATAATGAAAGTTTATGATATGTCATGATGCAATAAACTCAATATTCTGTTCCAGTGAGTGAAACAATATAAGAGAAATCAAACTACGCGGACGAAACTTAACCAAAGGCTGAACTCTTCAAAAGTTTGATTTTCTCTCTCTTTCTTTTTTCTTTTCTTTTTCTTTTTTTAATTGTGGACCTCGGAACACAAAACGCAATACTTTCACGATATAATATTTTGCAAATGTACCACCATATAGGCCTACCAAACATTCATCACATCAGAGCTGACGAAAGAAAGAATATAAATAAACTTATGTTCGTATACTTAGAAAACTATTTCGTGTGAGGATATTGAAAAGAAAAAGTTAAAGTTTCAAAGTAACAAGGCAGTAATACTAACGAATTTCTGTCAATATACCCCTTGTTCAGGCTCGAAAAATCCTAGGCGCCAGGTAATCAAGGCTATTGAAGTACAGTCTGGCTCCTAAATAAGGTAATTCCGAAATAAAATTATTTAAGGCTATGTATGCAATTGTATTATTATGGTGCCTAAGTTTGAGAATCGGCGCCTAGGTTACAAGAAAAATTTTCGAGCGCTTATCTTGTTTATGATGCTCTTTCAGCGGCTTAATCATCTCTCTGCCTCTATTCGCTACAGCTTTCTTCAGCTTAAAACCGCCACGAAGACCAGAAAAGCATTTTCCTTGTAGAAATATAGTAGAAAAGTAAAGCGCTATATAATACGATTTTTAAAGCATTAAGATAATAATAGTTGTAGCAATGGTGTGGGGTGACCAATTGCTAATATGTATAGTAAATAGTAGGAAAAAATGTAAGGATGTAGTAGGATAGGATTTTTAAAAAATGCATTAAGAGTTTTTTGGTGCAGAAAGCGCTTATTTGTAGTCGTAGCATAATAGCATGGAGATTCACGACAAATCTTCAAAATAAAGAAAAGCTATAATATGGTGGCCTAGATATTCTCAATCTGCGAATGATTTAATTTGAACTAATATAGTACTTAGACTGTTAATGTTTTCGGTATAATATAATAATGAAGTAATCGTGCTTAAGTGTACATGTATCTAAAATATTGTAATGATAGAACATTACAAATGATCTTTAATGTGTTTTAAGCTAGGAGAACAGACACGTTACATTTATATACAGTATTACTTATTTTTCCTTTTTCCTTTGACTATTCCACTAAATTTATTTGTAGTTTGCAGTAAGAAACTGTAATATGAAAAGATTCCCTGAAGATTCTAATGCGACTCTTAGAGGGATGCCGATCTGTGACGTCACGGCAAAATCCGTTTTTACTGTTGTGACGTAAACAACACATTTTCGTACTGTTTGAACCGTTGTATCTCCGTAATGAAGAAATTTTTCTCTGAGATTTTTCGTATGTGGTATATTGAAGACCACTTCTACACGATAATGTCTAAATTACTACCTTTGATCAAAAAGAAAATGTCCATTTTTCAGAAGAAAAAAAAAACTGTTTCTTACCAACAGGTTCAAAATTTCCGAAAATTTTACAACACTAATGTGGAAGTACCGATAAATCATTAGATCCGTGTAAGACGCTGGAACTCTGAAACAATTATGAAGTAATAATAGAATGCCCATCAAAAAGCCCCAACTCATATGCCCATGATCTTTAAGCATATTCTGATCGAAGTTAGTTTCTCCAAATGTTATACTATTTTAACAATTATTTAGATTCTCACCTCAATTTTAGCCAGATCAAATTTAAAAAGAAAAAAGATGGAGTTTTGTAAACTGAATTCTTTTTGGAAAACCATACCAAAAAGTCCAGGGGGTGTTGGATTGGGAAACCTATAAGAGTATTGTATTTCTCACAGCGATAAATGAGACAGGAAACATCTAACCAGATGCATGCTGTAGTGGAACGATTCTCAATTCTTATGTCAAACGGAAACTACAGTTAGAAATTATTCTTCCAGCACTAACACGTAATTATCTTCCAACAGTTCCACTACTTTTGGCTCATCTTATATTTCAATCAATGAAATTAAGTAAAATGTTTAGTTCCACATCCCGCGCTTATTCCTTGTTGGTTAAATGAGGCTGGCCATAAACGAAAGTGAATGCGTATGGAAAAATTGATTGACAGAATGGGAAATCGTAAAAGTTAAAATGCTGTCGGGGAAGGAGCAAAAATTTCGCACTGGAATGTTTCAATATAGAGAGTTTACATATTTGAACATGTTAACAACTTACTGTTACACTTACTATGTAACCAGTAATTCACCCATTTATCACATATGAATGAATGTAATTAATTTTGAAACTTCTGATAATAATGTCATTATATTCACCTCCCAGTAAGTTATTAGTGGGGTAATTTTCTTCCAAGAATATTACGTGCAGGTTTAGTTACCACTACCAGGATTTCGTACCCTATTGATGAGATAAAATATGGAGAAAAAGGAAATATCGAAAAAACTCAGACAAAAGATTGTCCACCACAAACTTACATGGTCTGAGATTTAACCAAAAACCACTCAGAATAGAGGTGGGCTTTCTACAATGAACCACTGTGTTTCCCTTATGTTTCAATCAAGTTTTTCCTTTGTTGTATGATCTTACCTAAATACTAACAACAATTATCCTACTCTTCCTGCAGTTTAACATAGTTTGCCAAACATGTGACATGGAGCACGCACGAGAGCTTAAGAAGATCATGTGTGGACTACTTTGGTGAATTTCCTAGCCCGTTTCTTGCAAATGATTACTAAAACACAAATTTTATTTTGATAGTTACATAAAATTATAAACAGTATTACACCTGAATAAAAATATGAGTGATTACCCAGTAGAGGGATATATTAAGAAGATATTTTATGATGTGCCGTAAGACGGGTAACTTAAAACAAAATATGAAAAGAATTGCACATTCCTGTCAGTAAAACCATGAACTGTAAAGAAAAAGTTTCAACTGCCACCGTAAGATACAACATCTAATTGTATTTTGGCTATAATGTTGGCGGTTAACATCAGTTCTAATTACCCAGAGGGTTTGTTTTGTAGATGTATGGAAAGCAGTCACTGTAAAGGCCGACAAAATTTGAAAGATATCACCTACAAACATTTTCGTCCAAGGTAAGTCAGTTTCGTAGAATACTACTATGTATAATGGGACTTTGAAGCAATAGTTGAAATTATAGCGTGAAACGTTTTTAAAGTCATAGAAAAAATAAAACTGGGAGAAGGCGTTTCAGCCTCTAATCGGGGTTACTTTGGACCGGTGCAAAGTAACCCCGATTAGAGGCTGAAACGCCTTCTCCCAGTTTTATTTTTTCTATGACTTTAAAAACGTTTCACGCTATAATTTCAACTATTGCTTCAAAGTCCCATTATACATAGTAGTATTCTACGAAACTGACTTACCTTGGACGAAAATGTTTGTAGGTGATATCTTTCAAATTTTGTCGGCCTTTACAGTGACTGCTTTCCATACATCTACAAAACAAACCCTCTGGGTAATTAGAACTGATGTTAACCGCCAATATTATAGCCAAAATACAATTAGATGTTGTATCTTACGGTGGCAGTTGAAACTTTTTCTTTACAGTTCATGGTTTTACTGACAGGAATGTGCAATTCTTTTCATATTTTGTTTTAAGTTACCCGTCTTACGGCACATCATAAAATATCTTCTTAATATATCCCTCTACTGGGTAATCACTCATATTTTTATTCAGGTGTAATACTGTTTATAATTTTATGTAACTATCAAAATAAAATTTGTGTTTTAGTAATCATTTGCAAGAAACGGGCTAGGAAATTCACCAAAGTAGTCCACACATGATCTTCTTAAGCTCTCGTGCGTGCTCCATGTCACATGTTTGGCAAACTATGTTAAACTGCAGGAAGAGTAGGATAATTGTTGTTAGTATTTAGGTAAGATCATACAACAAAGGAAAAACTTGATTGAAACATAAGGGAAACACAGTGGTTCATTGTAGAAAGCCCACCTCTATTCTGAGTGGTTTTTGGTTAAATCTCAGACCATGTAAGTTTGTGGTGGACAATCTTTTGTCTGAGTTTTTTCGATATTTCCTTTTTCTCCATATTTTATCTCATCAATAGGGTACGAAATCCTGGTAGTGGTAACTAAACCTGCACGTAATATTCTTGGAAGAAAATTACCCCACTAATAACTTACTGGGAGGTGAATATAATGACATTATTATCAGAAGTTTCAAAATTAATTACATTCATTCATATGTGATAAATGGGTGAATTACTGGTTACATAGTAAGTGTAACAGTAAGTTGTTAACATGTTCAAATATGTAAACTCTCTATATTGAAACATTCCAGTGCGAAATTTTTGCTCCTTCCCCGACAGCATTTTAACTTTTACGATTTCCCATTCTGTCAATCAATTTTTCCATACGCATTCACTTTCGTTTATGGCCAGCCTCATTTAACCAACAAGGAATAAGCGCGGGATGTGGAACTAAACATTTTACTTAATTTCATTGATTGAAATATAAGATGAGCCAAAAGTAGTGGAACTGTTGGAAGATAATTACGTGTTAGTGCTGGAAGAATAATTTCTAACTGTAGTTTCCGTTTGACATAAGAATTGAGAATCGTTCCACTACAGCATGCATCTGGTTAGATGTTTCCTGTCTCATTTATCGCTGTGAGAAATACAATACTCTTATAGGTTTCCCAATCCAACACCCCCTGGACTTTTTGGTATGGTTTTCCAAAAAGAATTCAGTTTACAAAACTCCATCTTTTTTCTTTTTAAATTTGATCTGGCTAAAATTGAGGTGAGAATCTAAATAATTGTTAAAATAGTATAACATTTGGAGAAACTAACTTCGATCAGAATATGCTTAAAGATCATGGGCATATGAGTTGGGGCTTTTTGATGGGCATTCTATTATTACTTCATAATTGTTTCAGAGTTCCAGCGTCTTACACGGATCTAATGATTTATCGGTACTTCCACATTAGTGTTGTAAAATTTTCGGAAATTTTGAACCTGTTGGTAAGAAACAGTTTTTTTTTTCTTCTGAAAAATGGACATTTTCTTTTTGATCAAAGGTAGTAATTTAGACATTATCGTGTAGAAGTGGTCTTCAATATACCACATACGAAAAATCTCAGAGAAAAATTTCTTCATTACGGAGATACAACGGTTCAAACAGTACGAAAATGTGTTGTTTACGTCACAACAGTAAAAACGGATTTTGCCGTGACGTCACAGATCGGCATCCCTCTAAGAGTCGCATTAGAATCTTCAGGGAATCTTTTCATATTACAGTTTCTTACTGCAAACTACAAATAAATTTAGTGGAATAGTCAAAGGAAAAAGGAAAAATAAGTAATACTGTATATAAATGTAACGTGTCTGTTCTCCTAGCTTAAAACACATTAAAGATCATTTGTAATGTTCTATCATTACAATATTTTAGATACATGTACACTTAAGCACGATTACTTCATTATTATATTATACCGAAAACATTAACAGTCTAAGTACTATATTAGTTCAAATTAAATCATTCGCAGATTGAGAATATCTAGGCCACCATATTATAGCTTTTCTTTATTTTGAAGATTTGTCGTGAATCTCCATGCTATTATGCTACGACTACAAATAAGCGCTTTCTGCACCAAAAAACTCTTAATGCATTTTTTAAAAATCCTATCCTACTACATCCTTACATTTTTTCCTACTATTTACTATACATATTAGCAATTGGTCACCCCACACCATTGCTACAACTATTATTATCTTAATGCTTTAAAAATCGTATTATATAGCGCTTTACTTTTCTACTATATTTCTACAAGGAAAATGCTTTTCTGGTCTTCGTGGCGGTTTTAAGCTGAAGAAAGCTGTAGCGAATAGAGGCAGAGAGATGATTAAGCCGCTGAAAGAGCATCATAAACAAGATAAGCGCTCGAAAATTTTTCTTGTAACCTAGGCGCCGATTCTCAAACTTAGGCACCATAATAATACAATTGCATACATAGCCTTAAATAATTTTATTTCGGAATTACCTTATTTAGGAGCCAGACTGTACTTCAATAGCCTTGATTACCTGGCGCCTAGGATTTTTCGAGCCTGAACAAGGGGTATATTGACAGAAATTCGTTAGTATTACTGCCTTGTTACTTTGAAACTTTAACTTTTTCTTTTCAATATCCTCACACGAAATAGTTTTCTAAGTATACGAACATAAGTTTATTTATATTCTTTCTTTCGTCAGCTCTGATGTGATGAATGTTTGGTAGGCCTATATGGTGGTACATTTGCAAAATATTATATCGTGAAAGTATTGCGTTTTGTGTTCCGAGGTCCACAATTAAAAAAAGAAAAAGAAAAGAAAAAAGAAAGAGAGAGAAAATCAAACTTTTGAAGAGTTCAGCCTTTGGTTAAGTTTCGTCCGCGTAGTTTGATTTCTCTTATATTGTTTCACTCACTGGAACAGAATATTGAGTTTATTGCATCATGACATATCATAAACTTTCATTATCAATGGACACAACGTTCACTTCTAGTGTGAGGGGTCACTGGTTCGAACCCAGACCATATGAGTTTTTGGTGGACAACACTGTATCTGTGGGTTTTCTCGCGATTCTGACGTTTCCTCCCACATGACCATTCCAAAGATTCTTTCATAATCATTTACTCTCATTAATCATCCGTCTTTCCTTGCCTACAGGGCGTATTCGTGGAATATTAAAGTAGAAATTTAATTTAATTTTATTGAGTAATAAGCCAATTATAACTAGTTGGTTATCATTACTCTGTTTTGTATCTTGATATATAGATCTTTTGTTTTGGATAGCTTGATATATATATATATATAGTCAAGGAACGTTAAATTTGGATATAAATTCTATGTTAAATTCATTTATTTGGCTAAAGATGAAAATTAAATTATATTTTAAAATTGGATTGCATTCAGAAATGAGAAATAATGCAGACAGACTTGTTACCAAATAAGATTACATTATGTTTTTTTTTGTTTTTTTAATGAAGTAACGATACAGACACGAGTCTGCACGTGTCATCACAATGTCAACAAACATTGAGAAAAGATGAAATTGTAAAACTTTGTAAATTTCTGTTAACACTAACACATTCTGAAGGTTTTGTAAAATTGTGGAATTCGGTTAGGTTACCTAGTAAGTCTTTAGTTAGACTAGAACAGTGACTGGAACAGGTTCTCATATAAGCTTCAATTATCACTTAAATTCAATAATCCATAGTTCTCATAAAAATTTAATAGATTTTCTTCATTATTCTTATATAATTCTGTAAAACTCAATGCGGAAATATTGTATTCAACGCACTGATTCCCCATCCTATACGATTACCATACTGTTCAGTCATCGAAACCTTCCGCGTCTTACAAATAGTACCCACTTCTACATATCTTTTCTTGTATTAAACATAACTTTACTGCCAAACTTTCACACCTAAACATCACATAAGAACTCCAAATCATCATTTCTTACCCCATTTCTTCTGTAAATTTTCCTAATTTTTATAAAAAACGGAGGGGCAACTCTAAACTTAACCCAAAAAAATGAAATGAATTATTTCTTTTAGCGTCCAACGATTATGCCCTTTAAGATAAGGGAGACGGGTCATTAAGATAAGTGAATGATGATTGAAGAATTGGTGGAATGAGAATGTGGGAGTACCCCGAGAATATCCACGAGCATGATATTGTCCACCATAAAGTTACTTGGTCGGGGATCGAACCATGGACCCTATGCACCAAAAGTAAGAGCTCTGCCACTGAACCGCTGTGCCCCCAGTGAACGTGTAATGATAAAAATCTTTAAATCTGACCTCTTTAGAATATCACTTTGGCATAAATTTTGAAACATTCTACTCCCTAAGAAATAATTTCTTTAATCTAAGTGATATGAAAAAAAAAAAAAAAAAACTGAAGTAGGTAGTAACCAACTTCCAAAGTATTTTCGAAAGGGTCAACCATTTTTCAGATCCCAAAAACTATGGATTGGGCACTAATCTCGGTCATTTTTAAACATTTTATGTTTACCTCTTTCCAGCTCCATGTTGATTGGGGATAAACTTAAATTGAAATAATATCGAGAGTGTCACTGCTCGCTCACCTCTGCAACCTAATAAAAGAAACAAAACTATGAATCCGACACTAATATCGGCTTTTCCCGACTATTTTTACATGTCACCCCTTTTCCCATCTTCCACTCTTTGGAGTGTCTTATTCCCACTTTTTATTTTTTTAATTTATTTTTTAAGGCTGTAAGGTATACGATCGTATCTGCACAACGTGTATGTGTGCTCGTATGTGTGGATCCAGGTATTCCAGTTATGCTGGGACATGCAAACACACATGTATCAATTTATCAGATTGTCTAATAGTATTGAGCCTTTGCAAATCAGTGTTGAAAAATCTCCATTGCTCCATTTTGTTCGTTGACCTTCCATTTGGTAGGCAACGCCATAACCCGGTCACTATAGAACTTGTACGTTTTCTGATCAAAAATTGTTTACACGTGGTTTCCATAGGCCTATTTTGAAACTAACTTAACACCATTCAGAGAGTTCTGCAGAAACCGAAACAAATAATGGTCTGGTGGTGCTATGTTCATGCTATACGGTGGATGTATAAAAATATCTCAGCCAAGTTCTCAAAATTTTTAACAGATATTTAAATATATGTGCGGTCTGGCGTTGTCAGCGCGGTATACAACACTGTTTCTGTTGACTAGTTTCGGCCATTTCTTTTGAATTGTTGGATGCACTCGTGCTAATCGTCCGAGTCTATTGTTCTCTCCAACGGCAGAAGCTCATGATGCACGATACTCTTCCAATCTCAACAAAGACAGCGAAACATCTCAGGATTTTATTGTTGGCTTTGCCACAGACTGTAGAGCTTCTCAGTTGACCACGACTCCTTTTACACATTGTTGTAGTAGGTTATCCATTTCTCAGCACTGGTGACTACTGCTTTAGAAATAGCTCGAGTTCGTTACGTTTCAGTAGAGATTCGCAGGTAGAAATTGACCAAATAAATGTTTTTGAGTCAAATATATGGCACCCAAATGTCGAGATTTTTCTATAGCCAGGTTTTCCTAAATGGTTTAACACTGTTCAGTGATGGATATTTAGGTCGTTGGCGATTCCTGACTGGTTACATGCTTACATAAAAATAATGCCCCTACCAACAAGTCAGTCTTCACAATGGCATTTGTTCCCCATCCTCCTTATTCACTTAATTTGCCACCTTCTGACTGTCATCTCTTTCCAAAGCTCAAAAACAAGTTGGAAGGTATTCATTTTGACATTGATGATGACGTCTTGCATGCCGTAAATGAAATTTTTACACGCCTTCGACAAATCATTTTTCACCAGCAGCATTAACGTACTTAAACATCGATGGCAAAATGTATTGACTGGTCAAAAAACTATGTTGAAAAGTAACATCACCCATAAACTTTCTGCAGCTCCGTTCATAGGTAGGGTTACAACGTTTGTAACATCCCTCGTATTAGTATTATGAGTGTGATTCTTTCGTACATATTTTGTGCAGATAGCTTGGGGTATGAATGTTTTACAGACTGACAATGTGTGTATGAATGCACGAGAACAAAGTTGTTTATTGTTGCCATGTCGGGATCGTAATACGGCAAATTATGGATACGTTAAAATATCAAGTAATACTTT
The DNA here is from genome assembly GCF_964235325.1 of Thermobia domestica. Classification (NCBI taxonomy): domain Eukaryota; kingdom Metazoa; phylum Arthropoda; class Insecta; order Zygentoma; family Lepismatidae; genus Thermobia; species Thermobia domestica. The sequence goes on along the minus strand of NW_027657648.1, from coordinate 4,846 downwards.
TGATAAAGTGGATACTATCAAACATATAGGACCAATATTAACGGACGAAAACCATATTCACGAAGAAATTAGGTGTCGACTAAAAGCAGGCAATTCATGTTATTATTCAGTTCAAAATCTCTTGTCATTACGGGCCGCGGTGGCTCAGTGGTAGAGCTTTCACCTCTGGTGCTAGGGGTCTCGGGTTCAAACCCTGCTCCCGCCAAGTGAACTTTGTGGTGGACAAACACCGTGTGCGTGGGTTTTCTCGGGGTTCTCCCGTTTCCTCCCACTTTCTTCATTCCACCACTTCATTCATTACTCATCATCACCGTCTCCTTTAGCCTAACCGGCATAACCGTGGGACGTAAAACTAAAGATTTCATTTCATTTCATTTCTTGTCATTACGAATTCTGTCGAGGAATTTGAAGCTTAAAATATATAAAACGATAATCATGACTGTGTTCTGTATGGTTGCGAAACATGGTCGCTTACTCTGAGGAAAGAACGCAGACTGAAAGTATTTGAGAACAAGATCCTGAGACGAATATTCGGACCCAAGAGGAACGAGAATGGGGAACGGCGGAAACTTCATAACGAGGAACTACATACTTTATACGGCTTACCAATCATTGTTAGGGTCATCAAATCTAGAAGACTCAGGTGGGCAGGTCATGTAACCAGGATGGAATAAAGTAGGAACGCTTTCAAAGTTTTAACTGGAAGTGTAATGGGAAAATGGCCATTAGGAAGACCTATGTGTAGATAGGAGGACAATATTAAGATGAATCTCACAGAAATAGGAATACAAAATAGAAACTAGATCCAGTTAGCTTAGGACAAAAGTCAGTGGGAAGCTTTGGTAACACAACATTGAACCTCCGGGTTCCATAGGCCATGGAGTTAGTTAATTAAAGTACCTAAGTTACAATCCGACGAATAAATGTTCTGTTTGGCATGTAACCTAAAATTCGAAGAACATAAAAAAAACAATGATAGTTTAAAGGAAGGAAAGAAGTGTATTAAATATTACTTTTAATTAGCATAGCAATTAGCTACGTAACTTATTAGTTTGTACTTTATAAATAACTTATAATTTTTTTGTAGTGTAAGAACATCTCATGTAGTAAATATCCATTTTAGTTTGTCATAGGCATAATATGATAGAATTGTTGTAATTTTAACATTTTAGTTAGCTTCGAATTGCAACGACATAATCCTTTTCTTTCTTCCCCCTATGGCTACAGATGCCGAAGACTATCAATTCAAGGAAATAATCGAAACTATCAACTATTCAGGAACTATCTATGTAGCAAAGCAAGTCGCGCTTACTTGTAGGTCTACAGAGTTACATTCACCTTCCTAATGAGTTTTGAAGATCCAGGAGTGTAATGAAATAAGGTCTTATGCTGTTATGTTGTTGTTATTTTTATTTATTTGTTAGATTTTTGTCTGTTTATTTATTTATTGTATTTTGTAAAATTATTATGATCATCGCTTTCTAGTCGTTACCATCTGAGTAAGTTCGTGTAGGTTGGACTACCAAATACCTTGTAATGTGGGTATGAATGGGAATGATTAATTGCGTATATATATTCATACACTCGCCAACAATAGACAAAAACAGAACGTTGCCCCTCTCCTGTACTTTTGAAGATGAAAATGAAATATTTTGATTTAACGTCCCACGATTATATCCTTTTTGGCTAAGAAAGACGGATGATTAAGGCAAGTGAATGATGATGGATTGAATCAGGGACTCCACGCACCAGAGGAAAGCATTGTACCACTGAGTTACTGTCTTTCCTCTGTATTTTTGAATAACTGTCTTTTATTTAGTTTTGATAACTGGACAACTTTCTCCCTTAACCTGTTTTATGGTTTATAGATCTCCCGAAACAAAATAATAGTAAAAAAAAAAAAAAAAAAAAAAAATCTAAGTCGCTTTCTATGATATGAAGATCATGTATTCTGTCGCGTGTTTAATTAATTGTAAAATATGCAGTAATCAGTTGAGAATTAACAGCATAAAAATAGCGTTGTTTTAATGTTGCCAAGTGAAGAGGTTTATAAGTATTGGTTGAAACAATGGAATCCGGAAGTTGTAATGAGAAAAATGAATTTCTTACCAGAAAAGAATAAAACTATAGCTACATAGTACAAAAAGAAAAAAAATACACAGCAAGTTCTTTCTTTAAATATTTCGTCAAATGGGCGCAGGTAGAAATCAGAGAGAATAGTCTCGGCTTAGGATTTAGAATTTAGATTTCTGGGCTTTCTTCATATGTGGCCATTTTAGACCATCACGTTTGAGGGATGACGTTTATCGGCGAGCACTATCCGGGGAAAGGGAAGGAAAAAAGGATTGGGGAAAGAACGAAGCGGCCTGGGACCTATAAGTTAGGGACTACCCCAGCATTTGCTTGGTGTGAATGAGGAAAAGCCTCACTCAGAATGGCTGGCCTGAAAAAGCGTTTTACACTTTTTCGACCGATGCTCCCACTAGGAATCGAACCTAGTACCTCTCGCACCAAAGGCGACAGCATAAGCGACTAAAGAATAGTCTTGGAGCGTCCAGATGGATACTATGTTGGAATGAAGGGCCAGTTAATAGGGGACGCTAGGACAAGGGGGACAAGATTTTTTTTTTTTTTTTTTTTTTTTTTTTTTTTAAGAAAGCAAACTTGAGTTCACCTTACATTCATAGTTTTTAGTACATAATGCTGTTATTAAGAAGGCTATGCTATTTTCCTTACGGATCTATCTGGAAACAAAACTATTTGAAATACATTGAACAAATGGCAGTTTAATGTGCTTTTCATAGCTTCTGAAATTTTAAGAGCAATTACAGAATGAACAGGTAATACAATGAAGTAAATATAAGGTATGCCTGCATGCATAAGGCAAAATCATGTGGAGCATTCGGGTGAAGTGGAAGATACCGGAGCAGACAGATAAGTACACTCATGTCCAAAATTATTGTCGCATGTCTTTAAATATGTTGTTGTAAGAATATAATTTGATAACGAATTCTTCCGATATTTCTTATAATGTTAGTATATGTATAATCGGCAAAGACATGTATGTGGCAAATTTTATGTCAAAAGAGCAGTAAATAGGAACAATAAAACGAAAATAAAACTTTCTTATCCATTTAGCAACATTTTGTTTTATTCATTCTAATTTTCGTATTTATAGTTCTTTTCCTATGAAATTTAGCACAAATATACATTTTCCGATTATACACATAGGGTCAGTATTAAAAGTACCCTGCAAAAACATTATCAAATTATATTCTTATAAGAAGACAGTTATAGATATGCGACAATCCTTTTGGACATGAGTGTACAACGAATGAAAAGTTATTTCCATCGGAACTCTTCAGTTTCTCGAAACAAGAGATGACTAAATCCATTCATCTTTCAGCAACGCAAGAGCTCGTTGTCATGTACAAAATAAATAAACCTTCACGATAACAGTGGAGATGAACAAAAAAGAAATAGTCTCCTCTCGAAGGAACACTACGCTGGGAATGTTAAAATTTTAAATTGGGTTCTCTATTCTTTCCTACTACTTTTCTTTTTTCTTGCACCAATATAGACTGTAAGAATTTATTGATTACTTGTTTTTTAAACATACTTATCTAAATAACCAACTGAAAGTTCCAGGGTGGTTGAAGATGTCGTAACAGGCCGAATGGAAGATCCAGTGATAGTGTTACCGGTCCAAAAACACGGTTTCTTCCAGGCTTACTTTCCATACTAACCAAGGAGTTGGCCGAGCGCCACCACCGACTCGGAACTAAGAGAAATTGCGATTTTACGTCACTCTTATATACACACATATATCATACACCCGGTGGAAGACTGCTACAAGTCAAAAATTCATATATGTGAGAACATGACACTTAAAAATTTATTTTTCTATCAAAATCGCTCACTGGTATTTCTGCCATCTAGGGGTTAATTTGTTTAGTTACGTTTCTGAGAAAATACCACCAGATGGAACTACCTTCTTTCTCTCTCTTGTCTTTTGAGCGATGATAATTCAAAATTGCCATTTTTTGAGTTTTAACACTCTTCCACTGGGTGTGTGATATATATATAGTTTCTCAGTACTTCGCATCAAAATAGTGTCTCAGTACAGCCCTCTTATAATTTGTTTCTGCTCCTCCTCCCCCTCCGGAGAAAGATCTTGAATGGAGACTGACTAGAAGTCAATAAAGTTTAGTGGAGAGAGATAAAACTAATTATCTTCCTCTACTAAACCTGATCGACTTTCAGCTTGGTAACACTATCACTTCACTCTGCATAAGAACATGGTACCGACCTGCACGCATGGTAGCTATTTCTTTATTTTGATTTTTTCTTCCTACTTTTTCTCTCATTGTCTGATGATTTATTTAGCGAAAGTACTACTAGTGAACCCTTTTAGTACATTATAATGTTTTTACTATTTTGTGGCAAGTACTTGATATATATATTGTATGTACAATAGACAAGAAAGTGCAGAAACTTTAATATATGGAGTGAAATTTAACTAATTCTTCCTTCACTCCTGTCTACAAGCATTTTGTAGAAAAAATGAAATCTTTCAGTTTTACGTTCCATGGTTATGCCGGCTAGGCTAAAGGAGACGGTGATGATGAGAAATGAATGAAATGGTGGAATGAAGAAAGTGGGAGGAAACGGAACAACTCCGAGAAAACCCACGTACACGGTATTTTTCCATCACAAAGTTCACTTAGCACGAGATGGGATCTAACCAGGGACTCTATGCACCAGAGGTGAACGCTCTACAACTGAGCCACCGCGGCCTCAAGTGTTTTGTGGAGAGAAAGAGAAGGAACTTAGATGTGGACCAAGA
>NW_027657647.1:7500-22567 GCF_964235325.1 Thermobia domestica | reverse complement strand
CTCCACTGACAGAGCTAAAGGCAATCAAAAGCAGGGATAGTTCATTCGCTATTTTTGACAATAATTTTATTGCAAATTGTTGAGTCATTTCAACAAATAACAGAAAGTATTTTCAAACTGTTTTCAAAAACATTTTATTATTTTTTGAATAAACTAGTTTCTATCTGCAATACATTTTTGTTATTAGCCTTTAAAATGTAGAAGGTTTTATTGGTTCACCCTGTATTTGTACGCACAGTCTACCTTTATATGAGTTTATTTCACAAGCAGCTTTAGTATCTCTTTCTTCCTTCCCTCGACAGGATAGCATTGGATATTTGGAGGATTTATTCGGCAGAGTGACTGACATGTTTACGTTTCCCTACAGATCACTGCTTCGTTTGTCTGTCTATGCTTGGTTATCTGTCGTGTGATTACATTGTACACCTATTTCCATGTAGAAGATCATACTAAAGTTCAACACCCCGATAGGGCTCACGTTATGAAATAATGACATCCATCTATCTTCTATCTACTAAAATGCTACAATAGCAATTAAGAATGACTGAGCTCCAACCTATAACTTTAGTATTCAAACTTTTCATTTACAGTTATTTGTGATTTCACGTTTATAGCAAAGACAAATATATTTTACAAGGTGTACTTTAAATAAATTACTTAAAGATATCTTTTTTACAAAATTCATCCTTTTAAATTATTGTTGAAAGCCTATCCATTTTAATAAATCTTCTCCGAAATAAATGCAAATGAATTGTGCTGTCATCTCTGGAGTTTTTTAAACTATACGTTTGTGGACGTTTATATGTTTGTGGCAAATACTTTCGACAGTGATATCTCGGAAACTACAGGCTCTAGAAAGATGACGTTTTCACTTATCCAACTTATCCATTGCAAATTTTGCGTAGATTGTCCAGTTCTAACTCAATATTAAAAAAAAAAAAAAAAAACATGACCATTATTTATTTATTACGTTTTTACGGGTATAGCAAGACACAGATGACGTGATGTCTGAACTCCAATTTCAGTGGTAGCGCTAGGATCAACTAGGCGGTCAGAACACCCTCCGCTTTCTGTTTGGCAAGTCGCTGTTGCCATGTTTTCACCCTGCCCCTCTTCCCCGTCCCTTCCCTCTTCGTTTTACCTAAACGTCAAAAAGTAGAAGGACGAAAAAGTCTTTTTGCTCAGGATCACATAATATTTTGTTGGTAGTGGATACAAAATTTGCTTATTTTGTTAAACTATTTTCAGACTACCACGTGTCTGTTAGTATCTAGCTTCCGTGTAGGCATTCGTATGAGTTCTTTACTCGTTTTAGGCTTATATATCCACACGTTTTCGTTTAGGTATGCATTCTGCCGTTCCATTATTATAATTGATTTACGTAAATTCTCTTGCACTTCGTTAAACGGAAGATAAAAGACTACGAAAGACTTACTATATAATGATGCAATAGACTAGGCTTCCTCAATTTATTTATTTTATATCACGACCCCTTTTTATCACATCTTCTTGCCTGCGAGCCTCACAATTAATTTCCTGTTTATATATATTTTCTTAATTGCTGTTCATCGCTTACGGTTCTAAGTTCTATTTGTAATTTTCTTGTATTTAAATCTGCAGATTTTAACGAGTTTCATTCCTCTTTTATTCCAATCGGTTTTAAAACGATTCTCGTAGCTCATTTCTCAACATGCTTTTCTTTCTTTCTTTCTTTCTTTTTTTCTTTTTTTTTTTTTTTTTTTTTGTATTTGGAAACAAGTGTACAAATAAAAATATGTCCATCAAAAGAAGAAGTTCGAAATATTTTTTTTAAAAAAATATTTTTCTGCTATAGACCCTAATTACATTTATCATTTACATTTCCCTTCGCACCCTCATATCGGGCCGCGGTGGCTCATTGGTAAGCAAGTGGGAACAGCCGAGTTGTCTCGGGCGTTCGGCTTCGGATCATGAAGCGCAATCCACTGGGGGTTCGAGTCCCTCTGAAGAGTGGTCGGATTTTTAACTGTCCTGGGCCTCTCTGTGTTCGTGCTTCTGTCGTGTTTGGATTACACAGAAATTGGCGAACACTAGCCCGTTTGGGACGAACTTTAAAAAAGAAAAATGTGGTAGAGCGTTCGCCTATGGTGCATGGGATCCTTAGTTCGATCCCAGCTCGGGCCAAGTGAGCTTTGTGGTACAAACATCGTGTGCATGTGTTTCCTTGAGGTTTACCCGTTTCCTCCTCCTTCGTTTCACCATTTAATTCATTTCTCATCTTCACCGTTTCATTTAGTCTAGCCGGCATGATCGTAGGACGTAAACTTAAGATTTCATTTTTTCAACCCTCATATTCTAGCGAGTCCAAGGTTGAGAAACCTCGCAATAGACAAAGTTGACAATTTGTTATGAAGAAAAATGTCCTACGGCTGTGTCCTTTAGGCTAAATGAAATGGATGATCGATGAAAGTGAATTATAAAGTTACATGTACTTTTGTGCTTTAACTGGAAATCGAACCCGGGACTACGTGCAACAAAGCCACACGCGGTAGGTACTAGACTAGAGGGAAGGGCTATTTTAATATCGAATAATAGGAGTCTATAGTGAAATATTTTTTTATCTGATATTTAGCGTCTCTTTCAGCAGCGAGACAATATGGGACGTGGACCTACAGGTTAATGAGAAATCCGAACTGCATGTGCTCCCGCCGATAACCGCTTAGGCACGAGGTAGCTACTACCCTATATTTCATTTGTTCGATAAGCATTTCCCTTTTACAATCTCGGGTTTGCCTTGCATTCCTGCGAGTAGCAAGGAACGAACAAAATCTCGCATAATTATTCCAGTTCTATTTTTAAATAAGGATTCATATGCTCTGATACATACATACATACATATACATACATATATATATATATATATATATATATATATATATATATATATATATATATATATATATATATATATATATATAATCATTTTAATGAAAAATCGTATTTTCGTTGTGAGTGCAGATTGTGGGAGCAGATTCTTATTATGTAGGGCATTATTTCATTTTATCTTACAAAAACAATAAAACACAAAGTGGAAGATAGCTAGCTACACAGAAACACGAAATTCAAATCAACTTAAATCTTAAATTACTATTGACACAGCGTCTTTATTTTGACATAACAAAATCCTATTGTTCGCAAAATCATTCAATTGTTGTGTAATATCATGCACTTACTTAAATAACTCTTCCAAAGAAGCAATATACTCCATCGTGGTTAAATAATTGTCTTTTCACATTGTTTTAATAGGTAATGGGTTGACTCCTTAAGGGAGCTTATGTTTAAAGTTCTAAGTTAAGCTGCCTCATAATACTCGCTTGCCTTCCCTTGTTATAACGCTCACTCAGTTCCTTCTGTAGCTACAAAACAGATCTTGTTGAAGCATACTAAGTGAAAATAAAACGTTACCTATAGATTAAGAGGGTTTAAAAAGCTTAGGAATCAGTTTTATTCATAACTCACTGTAAAACAACCTCGTGTCTATGTGGATAGTGTACGCGCCTGTGGCGCGGGAGACCCTGGTTCGAATCCCGGCAGGAGCTCATGTGGTTCGGATCTCAAGTTAAGCTGTAGGCCCACCTCCCACATACTCTTGCTGCTGAAACGGACGCTAAACTCAAATTTAAAAAAAATCATATCATAACCAATTGTATTTATATTCATTATATATAGATTTCCTCATTGTTCAGCCGACAAAGAAAAGGATATATTTCTCGAGTACGACTCGACAATGAAAGGGAAAGGAATAACATGAACACAAGAAAATTAAACATTTTTTTCTTTCTGCATTAATAGAACAATATAATTCTTATAACAACAGTAATTACTAGTTCATAAATTTGCAACACTGTTTTTAGTTCGCATATTTCCCGTCTATCTTGTCATCCGTGGCGCACTATACATTGTAAGTGTTGAATTTTTTTTTTTAAAAAAAAAAAGCATCACATCCTACCAATTATACATTCCAACACCATATAATTGTATATATGGGCTGCATATCTCTCAGGTGTTTGTTTCATGGCCAAATTATAATGAAAAACGAAGGATAACCATTTCTCATGTCTAAGTTGAATCTTGATTGTTTGGAGTGTTTTCCCCAATGAACACCATATATCACTAACATTACAATTGATTGTATGTTTAATGTATTAGCTTATTTTAAAATGTATAAAACGATAATCACGGCTGTTGTTCTGTATGGTTGCGAAATATGGTCTCTAACTCGGAACGAAGAACATAGATTGAAAGTATTTGAGAACAAATCCTGAGACGAATATTCAGACCCAAGAGAAACGGGAATACGGAATGGCGGAATCTTCATAACGAGGAACTCTATCATTTATACGGTTTATCCAACATTGTTAGGGTAATCAAATCTAGGAGGCCCAGGTGGGCAGGTAACGTAGCCAGGATGGAAGAAAGAACGAACGCTTTCAAAATCTTAACTGGAAGACCAGCCGGAAAACGACCGTTAGGAAGACGTAGGAGCAGATGTGAGGACAATATTAAGATGGATCTCACAGAAATAGGAATACAAAGTAAAAACTGGATCCAATTAGCTAAGAATATAAATCAGTGGAGAGTTTTTGTGAACGCGGCATTGAACCTCCGGGTTCCATAGACCATAGAGTTACTTAGTTTATTTATTTTCTTATTACATACTACATGCAAGAAGAAAGAAAACACAGATCATACATGAATTAGAAACTGCAACCGGAAGTAGGCTCAAATCTTGCAAACGGTACGAGACATTGACAAAGTAATGGAAAAAATCTCCCCTTTACAGTATCTCTTGCCGATTTTTACCAAGACTTCTTTCACTTGTGTCTGCAAAGGGACATGTAGAGATGTGAGCAATAACAAGGAGATTCATGCTCATATAAGCGCTGTGTAAAGAGCGCAGGTTCAGCTAGTAATATTATATAAAACAGCAGAAATGAATGGCTGAACCAACAATCCCTGGACATATTGCTGTTTCTAGAAATGTTAAATTTGGAAAGAATGGTACTTTTGTCCCGAAAACAAATAAAGAAATGTCAAAATATGTATCATAAGGAGGTTTCAAATGTTTTGCAAAAGATAGGGTATCTCACAAATCAAGGAGCGTACCCAAAAATTTTTGTTTGGGGGGACCAAAAACTACAAGCCACTACGTCTATGTGGTATTGACTAGTATTGTTCTGAACCCGAAAAGACGGTATATAATTGTAAAATACTTCCACTTATATTTTCAGAAAAAAAAATATAGAACTACAAATGGTGATCAGAAAAATGGAAACAACTGTAGTTGGCAACACGTCAGATGTATGGGTTGGCAGTGGTGTCGTGGCGCCCGCAGCGCCGGACCGCTGGTGGTGGTGTGTTAGGTCGGTCTCCATACTACGTCAGGCGCAGTGGAACAGCAGTGTCCAATGGCTGCAGCAGACGGAGGTAGTGTAAAATGGGAGACTTCTCAGATTTTCAAAGAGGGCAAATTGTTGGTGCGCGGTTATGTGGAGTGAGTGTGACGGCAGTGGCTACTGTGTTAGGTGTGTCGCATGGGACAGTGTCGAAGGTGATGACGGCCTACACAACACACGGGAAAATCACATCGGGAAAGCGGAACAGTGGGCGGAAGAAAATCATGAGTGACAGGTCACGCCGGATATTAAAGCGCATTGTCACGCAGAACCGTCATGCCACTGCGGAGCAAGTGACGGAGGAACTCAATCAGCACCTCCCCCACCCTGTTTCGACAATCACAGTCCGCCGCGAATTACATGACATGAACTTACGGGGTCGCGTTGCACGGGCCAAACCGCTCATCAGGGACCATAACGCTTTCGCACGCCGCAAATGGTGCCGCAATCATGCAACTAGGACCGTTGAGGACTGGAAACGTGTGATATGGTCGGATGGGTCATCCTTCACCCTATTCCCAACCACGGGCCATGTTTATGTGTGGAGAACGCCCAAAGAAGCTTATGATCTGCAATGTCTCCGCCCAACTGTGAAACATGGCGGCGGCTCGGTGATGCTGTGGGCCGCCATATCAGGGTTTTCATTGGATCCTGTGGTCACACTTAGATTACGAATCACTGCCAACGATTATGTCGCAATTTTAGGAGACCACTTGATTCCTATGGTACGGATGTTGTTCCCGGACAATGACGCCATCTTCCAGGATGATAATGCACCCATTCACACAGCTGACGTTGTTCCAGCGTGGTTTGAGGAACATCGGGATGAAGTTCAATACCTCCCTTGGATCGCCCAAACCCAGATCTCAACATAATTGAACATCTGTGGTCCGCCTTGGAAACACGACTCCGGTGACGATTTCCACCTCCATCCTCTCTCACAGAACTGGCCGATGCCCTGCACGAGGAATGGTGTAAAATTCCACTTGCTACTATTCACGACCTCTATGCCTCCATCCCACGTCGCATCAAGGCTGTTCTGAAGGCGAAAGGTGGCCCGGCACCATATTAATCTGATAAGTTGCAATTTCGTTCAGTTGTTTCCATTTTTCTGATTACCATCTGTATATTGTTTTTATAAGAGACAGAATACAGATGAAGTGTAAGATCAAATTTTCGTGCTACATCAATAATTTCCCTGTTAAGCAAATACAGTTTTATTGAGAAAGTGTACAAATATATTTGAGTTAGAAAATTTTATGGGGGTTCGAACCCTGTGGACCTTCCCGTGGGAGCGCCCGCGCACAATCCCTATCCTAAGGCGGGCACGAAGATTAAATTATAATTTTCTAATATTACAATTTGAGATTTTATATTCATAAAATGTGGAATACGAACATATGCTTAAGTTGTAGATACAAAATTCGGCACATAAAATTTTAATTAAAAATAAGGAAATACGGGTTTCAAGATTTGTAAAAAACAAAAAAAATCTACTCCTACAAGAATATATAGGGCAAATTTACATAATATTCGTTTTTTTTTAATTATTTATTCTGAAAATGCTCAATATGAGGATTAACTCCGAATGGATATTTAAATTTCGGTATACAGAATAAATTCTTAATTAAAAATAGGAAAGATCAACTCCAGCGCTTTCAAAAGTTTGCTCCAGAATAGAAAAATGAGGGCAATTTCTATAATCAAACTTTCGATAATTCTGAAGTCATTTATGTTGTGAAAATCGATGTCTGAACCCTTAATTAGAAATATATACATATGTTTCAGCGTTTTCAGAAATTCCACTTGTACGTAGGAGCAAACAGAAGGCAATTTTATTAAATATCCAAATTACTGATTCTTTATTCAGAAAACAACCTCAAGTGGGGAACTGCTCAAGCTGAAGATTCCGAATTCAGTATACAAACTCCTTATTAAAGGGAAGAAAAACTAGCTGAACCTGCGCTCTTTACTTATTTATTTATTTATTTATTTTACAAATGTAATTCGAGATACAGCTAAACACCAATTTACACTGGAATATCTGACAAATCTAAGAGATTATAACGCAAGATGATGATAATAATAATAATAATAATGATAATAATAATAATAATAATAATAATAATAATAATAATAATAATAATAATAATAATAATAATAATAATAATAATAATAATAATAATAATGTCAACTAATAACAAGAAAGGTTGAGAATAAGTGACTAGAATTTATCCATTGAAATGATGTCGTAGTGCAGAGTTATATGCAGTTTCACAATTAAATAAATCTACGGATGTATGTGATATTTTATTGTATAACTTAGGTAGTCTGTAAAACAGAGAGCGTTGGACTATTGACAGTCTCGGTCGTCACGCATCATTCACATATGAGCATGAATATCCTGGTCATTCCTCACAACATGTCTACATGTCCCTTTACAGACTCAAGTGAAAGACGTCTTGATAAAAATCGACAAGGGATACCATAATGGGGAGAGTTTTTTCGTTTGTTTATTTCAATATCGCGCACCATTTGTAAGATTTGAACCTACTTCCGGTTGGAGTTTCTAATTCATGTATGATCAGTAGTTTCTTTCTTCTTGCGTGCAGTATGTAATAAGCAAATACATTACACATACACAATTAATTATAATGTCAGTGATATATGGTGTTCATTCGGCCAAACACTCAAAAAATAGAAAGATTCATCTTAGTCTGGAGAAATGGTTATCCTTCGTTTTTCATTATCGTTTGGCTATGAAACAAACGCCGAAAAGATATACTAACCCCGTATACAACCTTTGCTGGTACTGATACAAAAATGATATTAGAAAATGTTGAGTTTCACAACAAATTTCCCTTAGTATGTTACCTGCGACTAGATGTCGCGGACACTTAGTGAGCGAAAGTGAAAAACGAGCAAGTAAATAACACTTTTATATATATAATGTTATCCTGTATATCGTGCTATCTGTATTTTAACGTATATTTTGCTTTCATATTATTATTTTATTATATGTGTATTTTATAGTGTATTACGATAGAATTGAGGTCATATTAGTATGTTATTATATGTGTATTTTTAAGTGTATTAAATACACTTTACAATAAGGGAAAACTGTAATTAGGCATTTGCCTGTTGTTTTTCCTAAATAAATAAATATAATACTCCTGTCCTCTCGGGCCCAGCCTACACTTCAGAGAATTAAATCCGGACAATAATAATAATAATAATAATAATAATAATAATAATAATAATAATAATAATAATAATAATAATAATAATAATAATAATAATAATAATAATAATAATAAATGTAAATTTTGATGTAATTATCGTATAATGCGTGGATCAAAGTTGTCAAATATGGTATGCTTGTCGGAGATCAGAATGCGGGCAAAATTTAAGTCAATTAAAAGTTATATGAAAATTAAAATACATACTTTTCTCTTATTGCAAATAAACTAACTCTCAATTAAGGTGTTGGAGTAAAGCTGTAGCAATGTCAAGAAGTTCACTTGGAGATAAAACTTTTTAGCAATTTAACCAAAACTGTCACAAAGAATTCCGAAAGTTGTAAAGGAAGTTTTGGAAGTGACAAGTCTCGATAAGGGGCAACACTTGAAGAAATGAAAGGTGGTGATGAAAAAGAAAAACTGTAGGAACTTCTTCGGAGCTAATCATCCGGTTTAGATCTTGAGAAGTTTCTATCCAAGAAAACACTTTGTCACATAGAAGGTACAAATCGATTTTCTTCGTGCCTACACTTCTAATAACATTGTTGCTATCATGTAAAGTATTTAACATATATTTACCATCAACGTAGAAATGTTAAATCTTGGAACGGTGGTACACCATTAAATGACGTATTCTGTTTTTCCTTCGGTTAATGAAGCAAGAGGGAAGCATACAGCAGTGCTATATTCAAACATTTCCACCGAAGGAGATATCAACTTTTAGGAGAATGAGATATTTTTCTCTGAAGTTTTACATGTTTGTCTAAAACTTTGCTCGTGTTCATTCACAAAGAATCAGGTCCGCAATTTTAGGCAGTGTATCAATTCCTATTTTGCCGAATTCTCATTTCGACTAACAATAAATCAGAAGAAGAACTCCTTTTACAAAATACATATATAGGATTGTTTCTAAGCAACATATTAATTTTAAAATACCTTTTATTAGCTACTGTCATTGTGAGCATATTAATTGTTTGTGGTTGAGCTGTTTTTGTTTTTTGTTTTTTTTTAATTTTAACGATCCTTTCAGGAGCGAGGCTATATGAGACGGGATCTACAGGTTAACGTGAAATCCGAACCACATGTGCTCCCGCTGGGAATCGAACTCTAGTCTCCCACGCCAAAGGCGCGTACGCTAAAAGCTTAGCCACGATGGAGCTCTAATTATTTTTGGTGCTACAATGAGCATTCAAAGTTAATGTGAAAACTAACGATTCAAGAAACAAGATTGTTTAGAAGCAGGCATCATTACCGACTATGGGCGCTTGTTCCCTATCTTCTTCTGCCGTCACTGTTTAAGTTTTACACAACTCACAAGTAAGGGACCATATCGTTGTCGCGCAAATCAGATGCAGACATACGCCATCTGATTGAGCATGAAAAGATATGGAAAACACAGAAATTTAAGGTGCTAAGGGCCATAGGGAGCGGAGTGAGGGAAGAGGAAACATTGAATGTCGGCAAAATTGAAGAAAGTCAGGAATGATGGGAAAAGTTAATTTCTTGCAAACAGGGAAAGAAAGTCAACCAAAAGAAAGAAACTAAACATAACAAGGGCATCAAGGACGAAGAAAGATCATAATCAGGGTTGCCATCCGGACCACAGTGTTGCCAGCGTTGCATAACATTGATATGGAAAATATAGCACAGTATAGCAATTCATGCACTAGGAAAAATATTAGTAACACAAAAGAGAATTGAAAACACTCTGCACACGTGCGTAAAAAGGTTTAACGATAGTCGTGAGTGAATAATGTACATGAGGGAGAACAAATATAGACATGAAAGTGAAGGGGGTACACATGATAACACAGAAACGAAAGTGTTTGGGAGCATCGTTCCATGATGATGATGATGATCGTTCATCACAGATACATTAGTGTTCCCCAGTATTAATGTGTGGCAACGTGAGAACTTTCTCCGCCATCAGTCATTTGTTCATTGCCAGTTTTCCTCTAGGCGATTAAAAAAGATGATACGCTTTGCGTTTTTCAAATGAACATCCTGGACAGTTTGAAACACCTTCCGCATATTGCTTTGAAAAAGGACTCACAGAGGAATGCTGCAGAGACGCGTCTGACCAGCTTGCTTTCATCCGCTGTGCTCACTGCGAGAAATGTTTGTGTGTTGACCACGCATTCATTCGTGATCTTCACGTCAACTGCAATTAAACTACAAATGGTGCGTACTGTTCTCTATTTTCCTCCATTTGTATTCACGCGGATGTAATATTCACTCACGACTGCGTTAAAGCGTTTTACGCACGTGTACAGAGTCTTTTCAATTGTCTTTTGTGTTACTAATATTTTTCCTAATGCATGAATTGCTATACTGTGCTATATTTTCCATATCAATGTTATGCAACGCTGGCAACACTGTAGTCCGGATGGCAACCCTGATTATGATCTTTCTTCGTACTTGATGCCCTTGTTATGTTTAGCTTCTTTCTTTTGGTTGACTTTCTTCCCCTGTTTGCAAGAAATTAACTTTTCCATCATTCCTGACTTTCTTCAATTTTGCCGACATTCAATGTTTCCTCTTCCCTCACTCCGCTCCCGATAGCCCTTAGCACCTTAAATTTCTGTGTTCTCCATATCTTTTCATGCTCAATCAGATGGCGTATGTCTGCATCTGATTTGTGCGACAACCATATGGTCCCTTACTTGTCAGAGCATCGCGAACGTATTAAACATTCTAGAAAGATTTTCGAGACATTCGAGTCGAGTCGAGATTTTAACGAGCAGTCTCAACTCGAAACTTCGAGTCGAGAAATACGTTTGTCTCGAATTTTACAAAGTGTGTC
The DNA here is from genome assembly GCF_964235325.1 of Thermobia domestica. NCBI lineage: Eukaryota > Metazoa > Arthropoda > Insecta > Zygentoma > Lepismatidae > Thermobia > Thermobia domestica. The sequence continues at coordinate 11,090 of NW_027657647.1, read as the reverse complement.
TTGACTCGAATTCGAGTCGAGTCGAGATTTGAGACATGTCTCGGCTCGTGCGCATCTCTAAGAAAGTATTCACTCAGAAACAGCCTTGAAGCCAATTCCAGCATATATTACTTTATAAAGGTACAGAACGCATAAACTTAATAGTTAATCTTTCGAGGGGGGACTACGTACACCCCTTCATGGCGACCATGTTTCCAACGGTAATGGCAAATTTCGACAGGATAATGCACCATTTCAAAAGGCCAGGAGTGTGATGGAGTGATTCGAGGAACAGAGGGGCCAGTTCCAAGTGATGTGCTCGCCCCCCCCCCCCAACTTGCCGAATATGAACCTAATCGAATACATCTGGGAAGTGATTGAACGTGACATCAGAGCGCATCGCCGCTCTCTCCGGAATTTATGGAAATTAGGTGACCTGTGTGTGTACATATGTTGCCAACTCTCTCCAGCGACCTACCAATCATCATTGTTTCCATGCCAAGATGCGTCGCCGTTTTTATCAGTCCCAAAGCTGGACATACTGACAAGTAGGTAGGTAGTCATAATGTTCTCGCTGATATGTGCGTATATTTTTACACGTATATTTTGTCTCAACTCGAATTTCGAGACGTCTCGTCTCGAATTCGAATCGAGGCGAGGCAGAAACTGTCGAGTCGAGACATGAGTCGAGACAAACATATTTTCGAGTCGAGACAACATTTTCTTGAGACAAGTCGAGACTGGCTTAAACATAGAGTCGTGCATAGAAAAGTAGAAGGGTACACCGAAGGAAATACAACTATGAAACTTAAAGCAGGAGAATTTCAAAAGTAAGAAGGAAAATGACAGTCAGATAATATATGTAAGCACGTAATGTGTATATATGTAACTAAGGACGTATAATAGGAAGTTCAATGGTGCAATAGTTCAGGAATGTAAACACATCAAGGATAGATTCTCCAATTTAAAAGATGAAGAGAGAGAGATATTAAAATGGTGGATTGTTCGTAAAATAAGATGTTCATAATAATTGTACTTACAAAAGCTTCGAACTTAAATACAACATGCTGTGTATATACAGACTGTTTCAAAACAACACCGACAACGTTTGAGAGGTGATTCCTGACACCAAGATAAGACGAAAAGTATAGACCAACTTGCGTGCACAAATGTTTCCTTTCGGAGTTATAGGTTGCGGAAAACATGAAAAAATGAACTTTAAAGGTCCATAGCTCGAAAACTATGGGACGTACGGTAGTCGGGTCAAGACTTCACTTAGGAACTAATATTTGCCTTATCCAAAACTGTATGTTTCAGAATCCTGAAGTACTTCCATAACAATTTTTACAGAGGGAGTTTCTGATTACTTCAAATTATATGCCCGTAGCCAAACTCCCTCCATAAAAATTGTTATGGTTGTACTTCAGGATTCTGAAACATGCAGTTTTGGATAAGGCAAATATTAGTTCCTAAGTAAAGTCTTCACCCACGAAAACCGCCAGGAGAAGGGCTGCAAGCAAAGAGACACCGGTAGTGCTAAGAGGAATCCATCAATTGGCTTGCCAAGAAAATCCCCCGACTCAACGTCATATGGGCCGCAGATTCCACCTCGCACCGTCGACTGTGACCAAAACAATTCGCAAGCGCGTCATTTTGAAGTGTGTGCGGAAGGCCCATGTACACCACCTGCTAACGCGTCACATTACCGAACTGCAGGAAACTGTATGGAAAGTACCTGACGGATTCCACATGAAAGAAGGTTGTCACATTGGATATATAATATATCCATCTCACTGCTGGTGGTCAAATTCGGGCGATCATTCACCGTGACATTGATGGCAAGGGGCGCAGCAACTTTGTTCGTCAGTGCAAGAAAAGTTTCTCTCGTGGCTTTATGGTTGTTACGGGATTCGGATATGAGGGTAAGTTGATGGTACGCAAAGTGGACAAAAACGTGAAGGTGAATGCAAAGATACTTCCAAGAATCCATATGAGACCTACTTATTTGAGAGACGTCCCACAATTATATAGAATGGACGCAAACTAGGTAATGATGCATATGGACAAGGCTTTGAGTCATACCGCCAGAACACTACATTTTTATCAGGAATTGGCAGAGGAAGAAGGAATACGTGTCATTACGTTTGAAGACATTCCTGAGAAAATCCCTGATGTCAGTCCAATGGATTTTGCGCATTTGGATTGCTGAAACGACGTCTTCAACATCGCCACCCACGCACCGTGGAGGCTTTATGTAAAGTTTGCAGCGAGGAGTGGGGCAGAATTCCCATGCCTGTCCTGCGCCGGAGCTTACTGCAATGGAAATTGTGATGCCGTGTGATATTCCACATCGCTGGGTGTCCAACAGATCATGGTTGGTTGTAAATAGCCGTCAAAAATGGTCAGTTATAAAGCGAACAACCTTTTGTATACTGTGAAATGTGCTATTCCAAACACGAGGAACAGTGTAACTGGTGGTTAGTAACACTTGTAATTTCCCGCCGACATATTATGTGTTTACTTGTGGTAAGGCTTTACCTTTTATCTACTTTGCCCACCTTTCATTCAGGTAATATCTAAGAATTCTGTTTCGAGCCTGTATAAAAATTATGCTATGAAGAGAATCTTTTTGGCACTCATTCCTCATTGCTAAAATATGCATTTTTTTTAATACATTTACAAACTTTTACAATGATATTGACTCCAATTCGTAGGATCTGGTTTTCGAAATAGCATTGTTGGAATGTAGTTTTTTTCACGCTTTTGGACGGTCCTAGCTCTGAAATTACGCACTTACGTCCACAGATTCGTATCAACTTCTTTATACTTCAATGTGAGGAATCACCTCTTGCAGTTTGTCGGTAAGTTCATTAGCACTATATATATATATATATATATATATATATATATATAGAGAGAGAGAGAGAGAGAGAGAGAGAGAGAGAGAGAGAGAGAAATATATATTATATATATATTTTCGAAAAAGAAATACTTACCTAGGAAAACTTTCTCAACTTTAGAGAAACCTCTGTTCGTATTCCGTGAGAGCTCATGTGGTTCCTATCCTACGTTGAACTACAGGTACAAGTCTCATATATCTGCGGCATTGATAATTGTCACACCACAAACAAAATAAACACAACACTATGTTTAGTTGATTCTATTGACTGGAATTTAACGTTCCTTTCAGCATCAAGGCTATATGAGACCTGGCCTACAGCGTATCGTGTGATCCAAATATGACATATTCCCAGAAGTCGAACCAGGATCTCGTACACCAAAGGCACTTATCCTATCATATAGCGAAAAAGAACTCTAAATAGTCTATATGAAAGATTAAGACTAAAAATGAAATGGAATGAAATCTTTTACGTTTTACGTCCCACGGTATGCCGGCTAGGCAAAAAGAAGACGGTGATTATGCGAATTGAATTAATTGGTGGAATGAAGAATGTGGGAGGAAATGGGAGAAACCCGAGAAAACTCACGCACAGGGTGTTTATCCATCACAAAGTCCACTTGGAGCGGACTGGGATCGAACCAGGGACCCCACGTCTAAGAGGTGAACGTTCTACCACTGAGCCACTGTAGCCTTGTTTTTGATTTCAGAA
>NW_027657647.1:0-2500 GCF_964235325.1 Thermobia domestica | reverse complement strand
TTGAATTTTTCAAAGTGTGAAGTTGGATTTTTTGGGTCAGATGAAGCCAAGTTCAACCTATTATTTAAAAAAAATTGACGAAGCTGCCCCAGGAATACGTCTCCTAACTAACCAGGATGTTTGTCTTCTAGGTGCCGCTCTCACAAAAAAGCATTTACCAATGTCCCGTTAAGCAAAATATCGAAGCTAGATTTTTTTTGTCTCATCTCGCCTCGATTTCTGTCCATGCAGCTTTCTTTCTTCTACGTGCTTCTTTGTCGATCCCTCGTTTAAACTACTTCTTAAGATGCTTTTCATCTTGGAATGAGACTCCACTACTGGAGAAATATGATCTTATCCTTAAAATGGGTCTGGAGTCAATTTTGAACTGCTCCTTCAGTGACGACTCTTGGATGCAAGCATCCTTACCTGTTGGATTAAGAGGTATTGGTATTCGATGAACCGTTGATATGGCGATTCCTACCTTTTTAGCGTCCTACCACAGATCTCTTCGTTTAATCGATGCTCTCCTTCCACAAGGTTAGCACCTGGACCAGATGAAATAGTTCACGAAGGCTCAAGTAAATGGATAAATATAACAGATACGGACCTTCCAGAAATCAGCAAAAGAGGTTTACAGGCATCTTGGTACACACCAATAGCAGCACATTTTCATGAACTACTTTTACAATCCGTTGCTGTTCCAGAGGATAAAGTTAGACTTCTTGCTGCGTCATCCTCCCATGCTGGGGCATGGTTAAATGCGTTACCTTCCCCCAATTAGGTCTTCACATGTCTAATGAAACATTTCGAATCGCAGTAGCCTTAAGACTAGGTTCAGATGTTTGTAAGCCACATCGCTGTCCAGCTTGCGGTGATCAAGTTACCCAACGCGGCCTGCATGGGCTCTCATGCATGAAGAGCATTGGCAGAAACACCAGACATTCATCTGTTAATGACATCATTTTGCGAGCCCTCACAACGGCAGGAATTCCTTCCATTCGTGAACCGTCAGGCTGTTGTCGTTCTGATGGTAAACGACCTCACGGCATGACATTAATACCTTGGATGAGAGGCAAATCACTAGTTTGGGATTTTACATGTTCAGACACATTTGCCCATTCAAGCCTCCCATTCACTGTTATGAATGCTGGAGAAGTTGCTAGACGTAGAGAGGCAGAAAAGGAAAGGAAATACAACAATCTCCTTGACAAATTTATTTTTGCTCCAATAGCCATCGAGACCAGTGTGGCATGGGGCTGTAGAAGCCTTGATTTTATTAGAGAGGTAGGCAGACGTATATCTATCGCGTCTGAAGGTGTTCGTTCAGCATCCTTCTTAATACAAAGTATATCCATTGCGGTCCAACGTGGCAACGTTTCGTCAATTCTTGATACGTTGCAGCCTGGAAGGGAACTGGAGAAGATATTTCTTCTCTAGCATAACAGAAACAAGAAACAATATCATAATTACAAGTGTAAAGTACACTTTTAATGTAAAAGTGATTTCACAAAATTCTTGTAACATAATCCAAAACAAATATGCTCAATTTTATTTATATTTCTAGAGATTCCATTATGTTAATTCTATTTCTATAATCTATTTATTGTGCCACTAAGATCATTATTATTATTTTAAAAAGTTGTAAACAATCATATATTCAACCGAGCCTTTTCATCCCAAAATGGAAAACTAATTGTTGTGCATACGTTATATTCAAATTTCTATTTGTTTCTATAATTTGTAAATTTTGTGCAATATTATTTAATACTATGTTTAGAGGGAATTTGAGAATTATTTTTCTTAGAAAAAAAGTTCTTTTTAAAATTTGAGAATTAACACTATTTCAATTATTTCAAGCTCTTTCATCATTCATTATGTCTATTTTCTGCTTGTATAGAATTCTATTGGCATGGATATTGTATATACGAAAAATCCAATATATATATTTCCAATTTCGATGAAAATTCCCTTTATCTCTCTAGGGAAAAAATGTAAAAAACAAAATCCAACAAAATAGGATTTTTCCCACAGGTTGGCATTACTGTGTGGTCAGAAACAGTCTATACTGTGAAGGTTGACTTTGTGTGTTCCAGGCCAATTCCATTGGATTTAATTTCCACTCGTGGTTAAGAATCCACGTTAACAGTAGGACTAAGCCCGTTCATCATAAAACTTGTGTTGAATAAGAACACAAACTCTCAACTCATTGGTGTAATGTAAATTTTTATATCAAACATTCTCTTCTTCTTGCTAAGAATAAGTTATCTGATAGAACACATTTTTGTAAATAGACAAGAATAAATTATGACAAAAACAACTCAATGATTGACTATGATTATGTGCTTTCCGAAACAGAATAAGGGTTTATTCTGAACACAATATTATTAAGTCCTACCTTTTCTATTATTTCGAAGCATGCTATTAGAGAGGGACGATCCCTTAGTGGTAGATCACTTACTCTGGTACGTCAGGTTCCTGGTTCGACCCCCGGTCAAGTACGTTTGTGGTAGATAGCATC
>NW_027657646.1:0-22674 GCF_964235325.1 Thermobia domestica | reverse complement strand
GTCACGAAGAACTTTACGGTGGCGCTTGGCACCTCCTTTGCCAAGACCCTTGCCTCCTTTTCCACGTCCTGTCATTTCGATATGTTACTGCTTCGCTCACCACACACGAGAAATACAAGCCCAAGCAGCCCAAGACTCGTGGTTTTGTTCCTTCGATCATGCAGGGAAAGCACGGAGGAAAAACACAAAACGTGTCTAAGCCAATGAGAACTGTCCTTTTCGACTGACTTTATCCAATGAGAAATAGCTTGATTTAACGGTTTTGCTCTTTATATAACTTGACTTCATTCAGCGCGCAATTATTTGAAACAAGTCGTGACAGTTGCAATGGCACGTACCAAGCAGACAGCTAGGAAATCTACTGGAGGCAAAGCTCCTCGAAAGCAGCTTGCCACCAAAGCTGCAAGAAAGAGTGCTCCAGCTACCGGTGGAGTGAAAAAGCCCCATCGTTACAGGCCTGGTACTGTGGCTCTCCGAGAAATTCGTCGTTACCAGAAGAGCACTGAATTGCTCATCCGCAAGCTGCCCTTCCAACGACTCGTCCGAGAAATTGCACAAGATTTCAAGACAGATCTTCGCTTCCAAAGCTCAGCTGTCATGGCTTTACAGGAGGCAAGTGAAGCTTACCTTGTAGGGCTTTTCGAAGACACCAACTTGTGTGCTATTCACGCAAAGAGAGTCACAATCATGCCTAAGGACATTCAGCTTGCTCGCCGCATCCGTGGGGAACGTGCTTAAGTTTGAAGTTCTGGCACTGAGTTCAAAAACGGTCCTTTTTAGGACCAATACACTACTTAGAGATGCTGTTATCCTAACAAGGATCTTGTCCATACTTGTTATCTTTTTTTTTTAAATTCTCACGCCGTATGTTGCATAGTTAATACATCTACCTTCGTTTCCTCTCGTTTCGTATATCATCCTATCTTTCAAGTATATTCTTTAGTTTTCCCCTATGTTTACCGATTGATTATCTTCGTTTTATGTGGTCAAGGATTCGATTTTGCCATATGTTGCATAAGTTAACTTCGATTCAACCACTGTTTGCCCTTCTCAACGTTATTAATCTCATAGAACTCGCAGGCGAAATATGTACTTCTTCCAAGGTAGCAAAAGTAATATTTTCTCAGAGGTCGCTGCTGTTGAATGCAAACGTTAAACTAAACTTTCTTTAAGTGTCTGTTTGTACTTAACATCAGTTCAATTGTACACCTACATTTCTGCTGGTGTTACTATTTTTCTTTATAGCAATATTACGAATTATAAGACGGTATCCGTGGTTATTAGCGTGTTCCCTTTTCCTAACACTTTCTCATTACACCAGTATTTCCATCATTCATTAGGCGTAATCACCCGTCTCCTTTATCATAAAAATCATAATAGTACGACGTTAAATTGAAACAGTCTACTTCACTTTCACGAGTTGTAATAAGTTCGAACATTTCTTTCACCCCAGCCTTGAAAAGAGTTGATTTTAGTTTAGTGTCCCTTTCAGCAGCAAGGCTGTTTCAAACGTGGACCTACTTATTAACGTGCAATGCGAAACATTTGAGCTCCCACCGAGAATCGAACCCAGTCAGCCTGCAAAAGTTTTTCTAACAAATGCATTAAGTGCGTTTTCTGTACTGTTTCGCTACTTGAAGATAGGAACAAGGAAAAAGTAAGTGATCACAAATTGACATTACGTAATGTGTTCCCCATTTTTTTTCGAGTACACCATTCTTGACACCCGTGAAAGCTTTCTTTCCCCACCCTCAATTCCCCTCTGTTATAAAGCACTTACATCAAGAAGTGCTTCGGTTAAAAAGAAAACTCAAAGTCCCTTGCGTGTATACTATACATTGCTATGAATGAACATGTGATAATGATAGGAAAAGCACAATTTTACTCTTCTCAAAGTATTTGATGGCTCTAAAAAGAGCCGTTTTAAAATGTCAGATGATTTACTGACACATTTACTTCTTCTTTGGTGCAGCCTTCTTAGCACTTTTCGGTTTTGCTGTAGCCTTCTTTGGCTTCGGGGCCTTTGGCTTCTTGGGAGTTTTTGCCTTCTTCACTTTAGATGGTGATTTCTTAGGTTTGGGAGCAGCAGCCTTTTTCTTTTCACCAGTCTTCTTGGGACGTTTAGCTGCTGGCTTTTTCGCAGGCTTCTTCTCCTTTGATGCTGATCGTTTCGCCTTGGTTGAAGATCCACCTTCAGGCTTCTCCTTCAGCGATGAAGCACTAAGCTTAAACGATCCAGATGCACCTTTTCCCTTGGTCTGAACCAAAGACCCAGAAGCAACTGCACTTCTCAAGTATTTCTTGATAAATGGAGCAAGCTTCTCGGCATCCACTTTGTAGTTCTGAGAGATGTATTTCTTAATAGCTTGCAGTGAACTTCCTCCCCTTTCCTTCAAATTCTTGATGGCGTTGTTCACCATTTCTGATGTTCTTGGATGAGAAGGTGTTGTTTTTGGTTTCTTAGGCTTTGCAGACTTCTTAGGAGAAGCCTGTGCCGGGGCTGCAGGTGCTGATGCCGTATCTGCCATTGCTTTCTGCAATAAACTCAACGATACTGAAGAATGAAATTTTCGCTGGCAGGCAGCGTTGAGTTTGGTTACGGAGCGCGGACCGGATAGAAAGCACTTGCTGAGGCGGGCTGAGGTAAACAGAAGTTCGTAGTTGCCACAACGATAAGTGTGTTTCCTTCTATTTTGATAAACGATTTTTTTCAGGTATTCAATGAATGCACCAGATCCTATTCTTCCTTACTGGCTAGAAGAAACTTTATTCCACATAACTCAAAAGGCATTTGTTTTTATTCGCTTTTCTATTTTATGTTTCAGTCATTGCTAAGTCGGTCACACTACTTTTTCACCCTCCTTGTGCTTATAATTTTCATAATTTAACATGGAAATACTTATCAATAAATAATTATATTACCATGGTAATTAACTTCAATCCTTCCTGTGATTATACGCAAAGTACCATCTTCGTACTGCTTACTATAGTTCAATGAAGGGAATCTATAAAGTAACGCGTGTCGCACACATCTGCCTTGCAAACTCCCTGGCCTACTTCCAATGTATAGACTTTTATTTCAAATCCTGATTTAATTTCATAATTTTCTGTAGATTTTAACATTTTATTACCCAGCTTCTTAATACGAATGACAATCAAGCCTAAATATTTATTCCCTTTAACTTTATTTTTCTTTTTTATTTTGTGCCTTGTTTCATATTTGTTCTTACGTTAGCAATTAACGCACTTACCGTAGTTATGTATGAACAGGTTGTTTCTATATTTATTTTATTCCAAATAAATTAAATATATATACGGATTATTTTATGGTAGTTGATATTTTCTGTTGTTTCCTACGTGAATTGAGGAAACGCACGGACTTTCGCCTAATTCTTGTGCTACTTTCATATGTCTGTATCTGTCGAATGCTGTCGATCTGTCGAAATGTGTATTACTATCTGTCGATTCATCGAGTGAACTGAATTCGTTAACCATTTCACCAGGCGCGCATGCATTTTTTTTTTCTTCTAAGGGATCCAAGCTTCGGGGGGCAAGGTTCCAATACTACAAGCCACTATGTCTATATACTATTATTCTGCATTCGAAAACACGATAAATATTCCACTTACTTTTTCACAAAAACATGATACAGACAGAGTACAGATGAAGTGTAAGATCAGATTTATATTGATGATACATCAATATTTTCCCTGTTAATAACTACATTTAATGAGAAAGTCTGCAAATGTATGTTCACTTAGGAACTTTTGCGAGGAGTCCGCACCCGGTGGACACCCCGTGAGTACGCCTCTGCACTTGACTATACTTCGAATTATACTGCAAACAGTTGTATTTTAGTTTCCCCGTTTAGTTCATCGATATCATTAACACAAAGAAAATAGATGTTATAGATGCGTATTCTCAGTTCTCGCTTTATATCCGGACGTCTGCAAAAATCTACTCCTTTTCTTTCTTTCACGCATCCACCAAACTAACAATGATTTGTATTATAATATTTGCGCATAAAATGTATATCTCATACCTTCCATGTTCTCAAGTATTCATAGACAAAAACGGTTACTTTCTGCGAACAAATTGTCCAAACACAGTGCAAATGTCATCTATAGATTGTCCTGGTTCCGTCTGCGTGTACATAACAATGCGTCATAATCATACATTGCACATTAAGGATATCAATTAATCTTCCCAAATTCCTAGATATGCCTGGCAAAAGTTCCGCGTGTTGTAAGGATATTACATTTGTACTACCGACAAGGTGGTATCTTCCAACATTGAAGTTCAATAAACCCCAAATGTGTCGGATATAGTATTTGATTTCTTGTCTCATTGTTTGCGTCAGAGATGTCTTCTCAAGTTAGGATTTACGATACATACAGGATGAGTTGTATATATTGTTGCTGCCAGCTCTATATTAATCCCATATTTGTAAACGAATAAAAACAGTATTCTAATTATAACAATGTGCTCACAATTAATTTTATTCTTAATTGTTATACGTATTGTTGATTAAAAATGAAAATGTTGCTAAGTGAATTTTATTAATATTTTCTGTTGCGTGATATAGGAAGTGAGTGAAATATTGGAGGAATATAGTGTGCGTAGCAGATGATGTGCAGTGGCTTTGGATCGCCTGTGATAAGGTAAGGCATTTGCTATTTTAATTAACACATTTTATATACTGTAATCCTAATTATTTTTATGTGAATGTGCTTACTACTTGTGTATTCAGTGGGACCGATGTTTTAATATGTATGGTCAAGCAGTGTCGAGCCTGGTCAGTGTGTGGATAGGTGACCATTTTTTGTAAATCGATAACATTTAACTTTGTAAACACGGATGAAGTAGAAGTATATTTATTTTATTTTTTACCTCAAATATGTAGGACACTTCTCCTTTGTACATCAATTATTATTATTAGTTCAACTTGTTTACAAGTTAAATGAAAAGAATAGTCGTTATCGTGTGATGATTGTGCTCATTAGGCTAAAGAAGACTCGTGATAAGAAAGAAAAGAAGAACGGTGCTCAAGTTTCGTCACAGCATATTCTCAAAAATTTACAGGCAAAATTCAGTGTTCTGCATGAAAAGGCATATTTGTACGAAAAAAAAAAAAAATTCTGCAGACGACAGAATTAAATAAAGTAATACACATGTATTTTAGAGTTACTGGTGTAAAATCATTACAAGTGCTTTGCCAGGTGGCCAATAAAAAGCACGAATACTATTTAAGGGAGCCAAAACAGGAGAAAGCTGGGGGCCTGAGCGATAGCAAGAATGTGCGTCCAAAGTGAACAGGAGCGAAGGCGACGCGGGTATACGTATAAGCAAGGGTAGTGGAAACCAGTTAGTTTTCGAGTTTCAATAGCACTTGTCATGCATCCATACTAGTAGCGCCCCGCTTGTAAACATTAAGTACACTATGCAAGAATACACCGCCGGTGGAAAATAGTACCTAATACAGTTATCTTTCATATATACTGACTTATTTTACAGTAGTAACCCAACACTAGTAAACGTAAAATAAAAGTGTATAACTTTATATTTAATTCTATCGCCTGGCTTAGTTTTTCACCTGTAAGATGTACTTATTTAGAGCAAGTTTCTTAACTAGCAAATTAAACCGAGAACCACAGCAACCATATATATATTCTTATGATGTACTTTTCTTTGAGTGGTGTTCTCTGTCTATTCAATAACATTTTCTCAGTTTAATGCTAGCAAAAAACAAAACAAAATCAAAGTGTTTCTATATAAATTTAGTTCACCGTGTTGTAATATCACATGGAATTGAAAAACGAATAGTCGAACCTCTGCTATCTCGATCAAACTTCTCAGGATGATATACTGACTTACCGCAGAAGTTCGACTGAATACGTTTCTCAGTTCCATGGGAGAACCTGGAGAAGCAAAAGCCTGCGCAACGGAAAATACTAAATAAACTTGTAGAGCAGGTCAAGATGTATCATCATGCCAAGTTTCATTCAGATCAGAGAAGTTTGGCTGCAGCCATTTTCATTACAAAGCACAAAATGGATGGTCCCTAACCTCGAGAATCTTCACAATTGTCGACGAGTTGAACTGCACTCATCTGATCAAAATCAAACTTAAAATGGCAGTTCACTTTCAACTGTTAAATAATATGATATGCAGGCTTCTGCTTTCCTAGTTACAGTCTATCCACTGTGGTATGCATATTAGTAGAAATGTGAGAGTGCATATTTATTAAAGATTTGCTTCAAAAAGCGATGAAAGACATAGGCATTCCCGCGGGCGGTGATAACAAGATGCCGGAAAACGAACAAGCAGAAAGAATATGGGCTGAAGAAGTGTAAACGACGACGCGGCGGCCCGTAAAGGTGTTGCCGTCCTATTAAATGAATAATATCAAAAGAAAGAAAAAAAAAGTAAAAAATTTCGCGCTCGTAATCAAGACAGAAAGCAACTAAAGGAAATCTTTGTTTTACGTCCCACGTTATGCCGCTTAGGCTAAAAGAGGCGCTGATTATGAGAAATGATTGAAATGGTGGTGGAATGAAGAAAGTGGGAGGAAACGGGAGAACCCCGCGGTAACCCACCGCACATAGTTTTTGTCCACCATAAAGTTAACTTGGCGGGGGCTCAAGACAGAAAGACGGTTGGAAAAACAAATAAACGATGTTCCATCCCGTAAAAATGTTGGCGACCTATGAAATCAATATTTTTTCTTAAAGAAAAAAAAAAGAATTAAAAAGAGAAAAAAAGGTCAAAATTTCGCGCTCGCTTCGCTCGCGATCAGCAGAGAAAAGAGGACGTGACGCACCCCTAAAAGTGTTGGCGACCGATTGAATAAATATTGTGGGTAAAAAAAAAAAAAAAAAAGTCAAAAATTTCGCGCTCGCTTCGCTCGCGATCAGCACAGAAAGAAGGACGTGACGCGCCCCTAAAGGTGTTGGCAACCGATTCAATACATATTGTCGGTAAAAAAAAAAAAAAAAAAAAACGCTCGCTTCGCTCGCGATCGACATGAAAAAGGCAACGACGTGACGCCCCGTAAAATTGTCGGCGACCTATTCAATCAATATATTCGGTTGAAAAACAAAGTCAAAAGTTTCCCAATCGCTTCCCTGCCGATCGACATAAAAAAAAAGGCAACCCCTTCACCTCTCCTTATGCATTCATCAGTAAACATACAACCATAGATCACAATACCACTCACATCACCTATCAGTTCTCCACGTCCATCAAGATCCAATCATCGCCCTGGCCCTTTATGATGATACACAACATTACATGTTATTGTGTGCATTGCCCCGCGTTACAATACATGACCAAAAAAAAAAGAGAAAAAGAGCTGCACTGCCTTCAGTGTAGACATGTTCGTATTCGTAGAAAATGATTTTAGGTACACGATAGTACAGTAATCTATCTTCACATGCTTCAGATGTGAACGATACCTACACATGAAGAGGGCTCCCGAGGTTTCCTTTTCCAATAGGATGGAGCTCCACCACACTTGCAGAATGACGAGAAGTTATGTTAATAAATATATCCCAGAGTGTTTCGTAACTCGCCCTTGGTCCTAATGATGAAGCGTTCTTCAGATGGCCCCGATGTCTCCACACATGATACTATGCGACTTCTTTTCACGAGGCTCTCAAAGATCACGTTTGTGTCCTAACATTCTCTGCAGATATGACACAGCTGCGATAGCGGATCACAGAAGCCTTTCCTCTCCTTACAAGAGACGTGTTCATTCGAGCATGGGAGTAATTCGACTATCGATCAAATATCTCCCGTGTCACGATAGTAGTCACTTTCAATTCTTCTAACGAAGGTAAGAAAAAATGCTATACAAACTTCCTTTCGGTATATAAAGGATTAGGGGCCCAGAGAATATTTTCTTTCAAGAGGATACATTCTTTTTCGAACACCCTGTATATAGATCCTCTAATTATAACTGCAAACAAAATGTTGATTTTGCAATTGCTTCCATGAGAGAAAATTCTGTGCACTTTCTTTCTGAAGGGCCGGGCCTAAACGTTTTCCTTAATCATTAAATTTAGTAGTTATCTACAATTACATAGTTTTCCATTGTTCTCAAAATAAAGATTTTTCTCTATGAATTGTTGAATGTTGCTAGGGATATTGAAGTAATTCTTTTTAGTGTTTTTTTCTTTACAATAATGTACTGAACGCCTGCATTAAGGAAGTTCGTGTGTCCATCTTGCAAAATGTTTCGTCTTTTTTCATGCCCACTAAGATAAATATTCATTTTGCTCTTTTCTCCGTATGCAAACCACATTTCTTAAAGGCAACATTTTCATACAAATGTAGTACTAAAAACTTCTAATTGGCAACATCTGGGCTGCGAAGAGGAAAAAGAAAGAAATCTCGTACGTATTCGCGCGCAATTCGGAATTAGCCAATGAAAAGCACAAAAGCGGCCACCATCTCTCTCTCTTTCTTATTAACGGTTTTGTACTTTCTGCAGTTCTATCAGTGCTGCTAACCTCTTACTATATCATTGAATATGTATGTTATATATATATATATATATATATATATATATATATATATATATATATATATATATATATATATATATATATATATATTTTACAAAAAATCATACTACTACGGAATAATATTAAATGCCTGTAAACCCTCATTTCTGTTTGCACTTTCTGTTACACTACCTTCCCCGAACTTCTTTCAAGTTATTAAGTGCAGAACGGGGAGTTATACATATTTACTTGCGCTTTCACAATATCTGCACATTGTGTAATAATAGGAGACGTATAAAATAAAACTATATACTAATACGTATATATATATATATATATATATATATATATATATATATATATATATATATATATATATATATATACAGTACACATTCCACTATCCGAGGCTTTCCTTTTCTTTTCTTGCTGACGATAAATTACGCTCTTAGAAATGTTGTCTGAAAACAATAAGAATATGTGCAAAAAATACAATCAGAGGTAGAGGTCTTTAACAGGAACTAAGCAAGGGAGTTGAAAAATTTTTTATGCATGTAAAAAATATAGACATGAACCAACTTGTGAAATAAAAAGACCAGAAAACTACTCTTTCTAAATTATGTGTAAACTTTTTACCGAAAACGAAAGTTGCACGAAAGACTTTTTGTCCCTTTTTTGGCCTCCGGTGCTTGGGGTCCCTGGTTCAATCCCAGCTCGTGCCGTGTGAACTTTGTCGTGCATAAAGACCGTGCTCATGGGTTTTCTCGGGTTTCTCCCGTTTCCTCCCACTTTCTTCATTCAGTACTCATCATCACCGTCTCCTTTAGCGTAACCGGTATAAGTATGCGACGTAAATCTAAAGATTTCATTTCATTTCCCTTTTCTGCTCATACTGCTGATTATGCGCGATTATGCCAACATCCAACTCCGCGGATAATCGTGCGATTACTGTATATACAACTAATACAGATACGTAATTACATTATCAGTTACAGTATCGGTTTTTATTTACTAATTTGCCTCACTTTATTTGCATCCCTGCAGTAAATAATTCTTATCGATAATAGTTAAAATGTATATTACATTTTAGTGCTTCACGACTGAATGATCATCTGCCTTACGTTATCTCGCAGCTGAAGAGGATGCTACACTGAAAACTACCTTGCGTTATAAAGGGTAAGTGAAACATATCTTAAAAATATCTTTCATACATTTCATTGTGTACATTAAAGAATGTAAGTTTGCCTTTTTCCTGTAATCAATACTTAATAAAGGATTTATTTTTATTTATTTATATACAATTTCATACGTGGTTCGTGATAGTAAACTCGATAGGACATAGTGGCACTATGAACATCCGAATCACTCATCATTCGAACATTCAAATATTTATTCGAATATTAGTATATTCCAAGTAATGTTAACGACGTTAATATGCTTGCCTTTATAGTTAATAATGTCAATTCTTACTTAAAACATACTTCCTTAACAGGACATTGAAGAAAAGGTAGTTGCCAACGGCCATACCATGCTGAATATACCGGTTCTCGTCCGATCACCGAAGTCAAGCAGCATCGGGCCTGGTCAGTACTTGGATGGGTGACCGCCTGGGAACACCAGGTGCTGTTGGCATCTCTTTTTCAAATTTCATTATCCTTCAAGTACGAAAATACTAGAAACATTAATTTTATAGTACTTTCAAGAGATAATTTATCAACATTATTTCATAGCGATTAATCGATATTCTAAGCGTTATACCCACTATTTCTTACACTAACAGCCTGTTTATTTGCACGGCACATTAAAATAACCTGATTTCCGATCCGTGTGCACCTACTACTATACTTAACACGGAATGTATTACCACTTTTTAAAAGTAAATTATTATGACTAAGTGTAGATCTCCGGCGAGTAAATGCCTTTCGTATACAAGCACGACACATCTCCGCTATGTGCTTTACTTTTTTACTAACAGCATATAGAAATTGGATTTCAAGGTGTTTCTACATAACAGAATGAAGCAAATTTCGTGATTTAACTCTTTCGAATAATGTGTTGGTCCTGACAAGGACCGTTTGAAATGAAAAATCTTGAAGAAGATTTTTACTTAGAGCTTGTGTACTTGGTAACAGCCTTCGTACCCTCACTTACAGCGTGCTTGGCAAGTTCACCAGGCAAAAGAAGGCGCACAGCTGTTTGGATTTCCCGGCTGGTGATAGTTGACCGCTTATTGTAATGGGCCAAACGAGAAGCTTCAGCAGCAATACGCTCGAAGATGTCATTAACAAAGCTGTTCATGATACTCATAGCTTTGCTAGATATGCCAGTGTCAGGATGCACTTGCTTCAAAACTTTGTAGATGTAAATGGCATAGCTCTCCTTCCTCCTCCTCTTCTTC
The DNA here is from genome assembly GCF_964235325.1 of Thermobia domestica. Taxonomy (NCBI): domain Eukaryota; kingdom Metazoa; phylum Arthropoda; class Insecta; order Zygentoma; family Lepismatidae; genus Thermobia; species Thermobia domestica. Next base: position 11,772 of record NW_027657646.1, on the reverse strand, counting down.
TTCTTATCTCCCTTGGAGATATTCTTTTGGGCTTTACCAGCCTTCTTTGCAGCCTTTCCGCTAGTTTTTGGTGGCATGATGACTCACTCGTTCAGCAAAATTAGATGTGTCCGCCGATTTATCGACTTCATTTAAATTACAGTACGTGTTTCAATTCGCGCCAACTGCCTTGCTTTTCATTTGATGCACTCGGGTGCACGCTTGAAGTAGTAACAAAACTGACTTGATTCATGGGAGGCCGCATAACAAGAGCTGAGTTCGTTGGGTACGGACACGTTTTTACTTGTGCCATGGAAAGTAAAACTAAATCACAACAAAATGTCCCTAGCAGGGCTATCACTTCTGATAATTATGATGACACTCGCTCAGACGCAAGTTCCATAGAACAACAAGACGAACGTCCTTTTAAAAAGGCCAAAAGAACAGTAAAACCAAAGACCGCCATTCCAACACCAGTACCTACGCAAAACAGTTATGATGCTCTCGCCACCACTGAGACTCATTCCAGGGATTCAGACACTATGATGGACATCTCCAACAATCAAGAAGAAGACTGTGAAACTGATGAAGAAGACCATGATCCCAAAACTTGCACCCGTGCTGACTGTTGTATTCTTGATCGAATCAAAAGCAAACCAAAAGCTATTATTATTTATGGATTCCCTAAAGACAAAGCCTACAAGCTTACCCATGGAGCGATCCAGGTATGCAAACAGTTACCTTACTGCGCAGTGTATCCTGATAGGATTAAATTTAGTTGCCAGAGCGTTCACGATTACAGCAGACTGAAGAGATATTGTAAATCATTCAATCTACAATATGCCTTCGAAATGATCAAGAAAGAACCTCTCATCCGAGTGGTTCTTCGTCAATTACCGATAGATACTGATGTGAATAATATCCAGACAGATTTGAAAAACAGAGGATACCCAGTGATTTCGGTCCAACAACTCACCGGCAAAGGGGGGAAGCTCTTTCCCCTCTTTCTAGTCAACCTCAAGAAGACACCAGAAGCTCAATCGATTTATAAACTCGATTTCATAGAATTTTACCGTATTAGAGTTGAACCTTACAGGACAAAGACTTTCGTCCAATGTTACAACTGCCAGCGCTATGGACATACGCAATCGTATTGCTATGCAACTCCAAGATGCTTAAAATGTGCTGAATCACATGTTACATATAAGTGCAATAAACCTGCTGATGCTCCAGCAACCTGTCCGAATTGTGGAGGAGCTCACCCAGGCAATTATCAAGGCTGTCCAATTCTGCGTAAAGTTTCAACACGACGCAATCCACCCACAAAGCTCCCAGCTGCGGCGGATTTTCCTGCTTTATCATCTGACTCCACCCAACCAGTACAAGCTATGCCGGCTACGCAACCCGCTGCGGAAACTTATGCTACCAAGACACATTCTTCCAGAAGGACATCATCAAATAATCAACTCAGAGCTTCTCTGCCACGTTCTGATCCTGATCGTAATGAACCCAAATTGGAAGATGTCCTGGCTATCCTCCAGGATCCACAACTTCTTCAACTCGTCCAAGCTTTAAAGTGCAGACTCCCCCGTCTCAAAGAAGCCTCCAACATGCTCACTAAGCTCACGATACTTTGTGAAATCATAGAAGACATCAGTCCATCTCAACCGTAATTTGAATTGGAAACTTCATACAGGACCACACCCTTATGAGGGCCACTCCGGACAACATTGGACCAGCTATCAGCCAATCATCAGTCAAGAAGAACACAAACCAGCCAATCCCTTTCAGACTCCAACTTTCCACCTAACCTTTAGATCCATCATTACAGCAGGGCTAACGACCAGGCCACAATTCACATACGTCACTCTAGGTGCGACAGTCGCCCTTTGACCGCAACACCAATGGTACTATTTCATATGCTTGTACAGCACAAATAGGAGGTATGGGATCCAGGAGGAACCCGGTACTCCTACATGGAAAAACTGTCACATACAGAAGGAAGGAAGGAAGGAAGGAGGCCGCAATTTTTCCTCTCATCTTATTACGAAAGAATATTGAACAATGTCTGGTCGCGGCAAAGGTGGAAAAGTCAAGGGAAAGAGCAAGTCCCGCTCCAGCAGGGCTGGCCTTCAATTCCCAGTAGGCAGAATCCATCGTCTTTTGCGAAAGGGTAACTATGCCGAACGAGTTGGTGCTGGCGCTCCCGTGTATTTGGCTGCAGTCATGGAATACCTGGCAGCTGAAGTTCTTGAGTTGGCAGGCAACGCTGCTCGTGACAACAAGAAGACTAGGATTATTCCACGTCATCTGCAGTTAGCTATCCGTAACGACGAGGAATTAAACAAGTTGTTGTCTGGAGTTACAATCGCTCAGGGTGGTGTTTTGCCCAACATTCAAGCTGTACTTCTGCCCAAGAAAACTGAGAAGAAGGCATAAATGTAAGACCTATATCTCATACAAATCGGCCCTTATGAGGGCCACAAACCCCTTTATAGAGGAGATTTACGATTGAAATGAATTGTTTTCGATATACAGACTCATCAAAAGTGTCTGAGATAGTTGCTTAGTGTCATTCGAAATTCTCGCTGCTATTCGATTAATTAGTATGTGTAGTCGTCGATCGTAATTGAAGCCCATAGGAAGTCACACTATCTTTAGAATACTCCAAACAGCGATGTGCTTAGTTCCCACTACATTATTAATTATAAGATCATTACCTTTTGTATTGTCGCTAGCTACATTTTTTTGATATTTGCGTACATCGGGCTCATATTACCCAGAGGACAGGACAGTCGAGCCCAGATTCTCAGCAATGGAAGAAAACCTCATACCACATATTCTCATGTACTTCATGCTAGACAAAGGAATTTCCAACATTCTTAAAGCACTCATGTTTCTCTCTTGCGTTGGCTTGGCTGAAATTACTCTGTTCAATATGTTCTCGACATTTATTATTGTTCATTACTATGCCCCAATGACATCATGAACAGAGCGGATCAAAAAACTTTCCTAAATTTCTTTTGCAACATAGTAATGACATTAAATGCACACTTAAGTACGATTTATTCTTTGCAAGGTCGATATTCATATTTGTGTGATATGTGTTATATGTATATGGTTTGTAATACGCAACTACTCTTATTCTCTGATCTCAGAACTCATTTGCTACTGTGCCCAACGAGCGAGCCTAGGTTTCTTGTAACTACTGCCTTTCTTTAGTAAATAATGTGAAGTATACAATGCATTAACCTACATCTCATATTTGTATTACTCTTTATTTTACTAACCCGCTACGAAGTGTCATTAATTTACATGTAAATCACAATAGACACTACCGCAAAAGAAAAAAATCGAACCCAAGACCACGTAAACAAGATAAAGGACAAGATTCAGGTTTCTAACGCATTATTCGCCCCTCACAGCACAGTATAGAAGTTGTATAAGCCTCTATACGTACATCCTACTGTCAGAACAGAAATTCCGACTTGCGTTTCGCATCTCTCATGCTCGCTACTTCCAACAAATCGCCAATTTCCAACCAGAACCCCTTCTCCAGCATTAATACTGCTACATATGAATACGTATACATGAACGTACATAATGTAAAAAAAAACGTATGATTTTCTCAAATTAATCTCTCTACGTCTGTAATTTTGTGTGCATCAAAAGGCTTTAATGTAGTTACACGAATTCTTATAATCTAACAGAAAATCGCACAAAGTAAATCTTTCCCTTTATATAAATTTGTTGGCTCTGAAAAGAGCCGTTTATGCCAATTTTATATCCAAAATAGGAGGAACCCCAACTTAACCTCCGAAACCGTACAGGGTTCTTCCTTGCCTCTTCAAGGCATACACAACATCCATAGCTGTCACTGTCTTCCTCTTGGCGTGTTCTGTGTATGTAACAGCATCTCTGATTACGTTCTCCAGGAATACTTTCAATACTCCTCGGGTCTCTTCATAAATGAGACCAGAGATACGCTTCACACCACCACGGCGAGCAAGACGCCTAATAGCGGGTTTGGTGATACCCTGGATGTTGTCACGAAGAACTTTACGGTGGCGCTTGGCACCTCCTTTGCCAAGACCCTTGCCTCCTTTTCCACGTCCTGTCATTTCGATATGTTACTGCTTCGCTCACCACACACGAGAAATACAAGCCCAAGCAGCCCAAGACTCGTGGTTTTGTTCCTTCGATCATGCAGGGAAAGCACGGAGGAAAAACACAAAACGTGTCTAAGCCAATGAGAACTGTCCTTTTCGACTGACTTTATCCAATGAGAAATAGCTTGATTTAACGGTTTTGCTCTTTATATAACTTGACTTCATTCAGCGCGCAATTATTTGAAACAAGTCGTGACAGTTGCAATGGCACGTACCAAGCAGACAGCTAGGAAATCTACTGGAGGCAAAGCTCCTCGAAAGCAGCTTGCCACCAAAGCTGCAAGAAAGAGTGCTCCAGCTACCGGTGGAGTGAAAAAGCCCCATCGTTACAGGCCTGGTACTGTGGCTCTCCGAGAAATTCGTCGTTACCAGAAGAGCACTGAATTGCTCATCCGCAAGCTGCCCTTCCAACGACTCGTCCGAGAAATTGCACAAGATTTCAAGACAGATCTTCGCTTCCAAAGCTCAGCTGTCATGGCTTTACAGGAGGCAAGTGAAGCTTACCTTGTAGGGCTTTTCGAAGACACCAACTTGTGTGCTATTCACGCAAAGAGAGTCACAATCATGCCTAAGGACATTCAGCTTGCTCGCCGCATCCGTGGGGAACGTGCTTAAGTTTGAAGTTCTGGCACTGAGTTCAAAAACGGTCCTTTTTAGGACCAATACACTACTTAGAGATGCTGTTATCCTAACAAGGATCTTGTCCATACTTGTTATCTTTTTTTTTTAAATTCTCACGCCGTATGTTGCATAGTTAATACATCTACCTTCGTTTTCCTCTCGTTTCGTATATCATCCTATCTTTCAAGTATATTCTTTAGTTTTCCCCTATGTTTACCGATTGATTATCTTCGTTTTATGTGGTCAAGGATTCGATTTTGCCATATGTTGCATAAGTTAACTTCGATTCAACCACTGTTTGCCCTTCTCAACGTTATTAATCTCATAGAACTCGCAGGCGAAATATGTACTTCTTCCAAGGTAGCAAAAGTAATATTTTCTCAGAGGTCGCTGCTGTTGAATGCAAACGTTAAACTAAACTTTCTTTAAGTGTCTGTTTGTACTTAACATCAGTTCAATTGTACACCTACATTTCTGCTGGTGTTACTATTTTTCTTTATAGCAATATTACGAATTATAAGACGGTATCCGTGGTTATTAGCGTGTTCCCTTTTCCTAACACTTTCTCATTACACCAGTATTTCCATCATTCATTAGGCGTAATCACCCGTCTCCTTTATCATAAAAATCATAATAGTACGACGTTAAATTGAAACAGTCTACTTCACTTTCACGAGTTGTAATAAGTTCGAACATTTCTTTCACCCCAGCCTTGAAAAGAGTTGATTTTAGTTTAGTGTCCCTTTCAGCAGCAAGGCTGTTTCAAACGTGGACCTACTTATTAACGTGCAATGCGAAACATTTGAGCTCCCACCGAGAATCGAACCCAGTCAGCCTGCAAAAGTTTTTCTAACAAATGCATTAAGTGCGTTTTCTGTACTGTTTCGCTACTTGAAGATAGGAACAAGGAAAAAGTAAGTGATCACAAATTGACATTACGTAATGTGTTCCCCATTTTTTTTCGAGTACACCATTCTTGACACCCGTGAAAGCTTTCTTTCCCCACCCTCAATTCCCCTCTGTTATAAAGCACTTACATCAAGAAGTGCTTCGGTTAAAAAGAAAACTCAAAGTCCCTTGCGTGTATACTATACATTGCTATGAATGAACATGTGATAATGATAGGAAAAGCACAATTTTACTCTTCTCAAAGTATTTGATGGCTCTAAAAAGAGCCGTTTTAAAATGTCAGATGATTTACTGACACATTTACTTCTTCTTTGGTGCAGCCTTCTTAGCACTTTTCGGTTTTGCTGTAGCCTTCTTTGGCTTCGGGGCCTTTGGCTTCTTGGGAGTTTTTGCCTTCTTCACTTTAGATGGTGATTTCTTAGGTTTGGGAGCAGCAGCCTTTTTCTTTTCACCAGTCTTCTTGGGACGTTTAGCTGCTGGCTTTTTCGCAGGCTTCTTCTCCTTTGATGCTGATCGTTTCGCCTTGGTTGAAGATCCACCTTCAGGCTTCTCCTTCAGCGATGAAGCACTAAGCTTAAACGATCCAGATGCACCTTTTCCCTTGGTCTGAACCAAAGACCCAGAAGCAACTGCACTTCTCAAGTATTTCTTGATAAATGGAGCAAGCTTCTCGGCATCCACTTTGTAGTTCTGAGAGATGTATTTCTTAATAGCTTGCAGTGAACTTCCTCCCCTTTCCTTCAAATTCTTGATGGCGTTGTTCACCATTTCTGATGTTCTTGGATGAGAAGGTGTTGTTTTTGGTTTCTTAGGCTTTGCAGACTTCTTAGGAGAAGCCTGTGCCGGGGCTGCAGGTGCTGATGCCGTATCTGCCATTGCTTTCTGCAATAAACTCAACGATACTGAAGAATGAAATTTTCGCTGGCAGGCAGCGTTGAGTTTGGTTACGGAGCGCGGACCGGATAGAAAGCACTTGCTGAGGCGGGCTGAGGTAAACAGAAGTTCGTAGTTGCCACAACGATAAGTGTGTTTCCTTCTATTTTGATAAACGATTTTTTTCAGGTATTCAATGAATGCACCAGATCCTATTCTTCCTTACTGGCTAGAAGAAACTTTATTCCACATAACTCAAAAGGCATTTGTTTTTATTCGCTTTTCTATTTTATGTTTCAGTCATTGCTAAGTCGGTCACACTACTTTTTCACCCTCCTTGTGCTTATAATTTTCATAATTTAACATGGAAATACTTATCAATAAATAATTATATTACCATGGTAATTAACTTCAATCCTTCCTGTGATTATACGCAAAGTACCATCTTCGTACTGCTTACTATAGTTCAATGAAGGGAATCTATAAAGTAACGCGTGTCGCACACATCTGCCTTGCAAACTCCCTGGCCTACTTCCAATGTATAGACTTTTATTTCAAATCCTGATTTAATTTCATAATTTTCTGTAGATTTTAACATTTTATTACCCAGCTTCTTAATACGAATGACAATCAAGCCTAAATATTTATTCCCTTTAACTTTATTTTTCTTTTTTATTTTGTGCCTTGTTTCATATTTGTTCTTACGTTAGCAATTAACGCACTTACCGTAGTTATGTATGAACAGGTTGTTTCTATATTTATTTTATTCCAAATAAATTAAATATATATACGGATTATTTTATGGTAGTTGATATTTTCTGTTGTTTCCTACGTGAATTGAGGAAACGCACGGACTTTCGCCTAATTCTTGTGCTACTTTCATATGTCTGTATCTGTCGAATGCTGTCGATCTGTCGAAATGTGTATTACTATCTGTCGATTCATCGAGTGAACTGAATTCGTTAACCATTTCACCAGGCGCGCATGCATTTTTTTTTTCTTCTAAGGGATCCAAGCTTCGGGGGGCAAGGTTCCAATACTACAAGCCACTATGTCTATATACTATTATTCTGCATTCGAAAACACGATAAATATTCCACTTACTTTTTCACAAAAACATGATACAGACAGAGTACAGATGAAGTGTAAGATCAGATTTATATTGATGATACATCAATATTTTCCCTGTTAATAACTACATTTAATGAGAAAGTCTGCAAATGTATGTTCACTTAGGAACTTTTGCGAGGAGTCCGCACCCGGTGGACACCCCGTGAGTACGCCTCTGCACTTGACTATACTTCGAATTATACTGCAAACAGTTGTATTTTAGTTTCCCCGTTTAGTTCATCGATATCATTAACACAAAGAAAATAGATGTTATAGATGCGTATTCTCAGTTCTCGCTTTATATCCGGACGTCTGCAAAAATCTACTCCTTTTCTTTCTTTCACGCATCCACCAAACTAACAATGATTTGTATTATAATATTTGCGCATAAAATGTATATCTCATACCTTCCATGTTCTCAAGTATTCATAGACAAAAACGGTTACTTTCTGCGAACAAATTGTCCAAACACAGTGCAAATGTCATCTATAGATTGTCCTGGTTCCGTCTGCGTGTACATAACAATGCGTCATAATCATACATTGCACATTAAGGATATCAATTAATCTTCCCAAATTCCTAGATATGCCTGGCAAAAGTTCCGCGTGTTGTAAGGATATTACATTTGTACTACCGACAAGGTGGTATCTTCCAACATTGAAGTTCAATAAACCCCAAATGTGTCGGATATAGTATTTGATTTCTTGTCTCATTGTTTGCGTCAGAGATGTCTTCTCAAGTTAGGATTTACGATACATACAGGATGAGTTGTATATATTGTTGCTGCCAGCTCTATATTAATCCCATATTTGTAAACGAATAAAAACAGTATTCTAATTATAACAATGTGCTCACAATTAATTTTATTCTTAATTGTTATACGTATTGTTGATTAAAAATGAAAATGTTGCTAAGTGAATTTTATTAATATTTTCTGTTGCGTGATATAGGAAGTGAGTGAAATATTGGAGGAATATAGTGTGCGTAGCAGATGATGTGCAGTGGCTTTGGATCGCCTGTGATAAGGTAAGGCATTTGCTATTTTAATTAACACATTTTATATACTGTAATCCTAATTATTTTTATGTGAATGTGCTTACTACTTGTGTATTCAGTGGGACCGATGTTTTAATATGTATGGTCAAGCAGTGTCGAGCCTGGTCAGTGTGTGGATAGGTGACCATTTTTTGTAAATCGATAACATTTAACTTTGTAAACACGGATGAAGTAGAAGTATATTTATTTTATTTTTTACCTCAAATATGTAGGACACTTCTCCTTTGTACATCAATTATTATTATTAGTTCAACTTGTTTACAAGTTAAATGAAAAGAATAGTCGTTATCGTGTGATGATTGTGCTCATTAGGCTAAAGAAGACTCGTGATAAGAAAGAAAAGAAGAACGGTGCTCAAGTTTCGTCACAGCATATTCTCAAAAATTTACAGGCAAAATTCAGTGTTCTGCATGAAAAGGCATATTTGTACGAAAAAAAAAAAAAATTCTGCAGACGACAGAATTAAATAAAGTAATACACATGTATTTTAGAGTTACTGGTGTAAAATCATTACAAGTGCTTTGCCAGGTGGCCAATAAAAAGCACGAATACTATTTAAGGGAGCCAAAACAGGAGAAAGCTGGGGGCCTGAGCGATAGCAAGAATGTGCGTCCAAAGTGAACAGGAGCGAAGGCGACGCGGGTATACGTATAAGCAAGGGTAGTGGAAACCAGTTAGTTTTCGAGTTTCAATAGCACTTGTCATGCATCCATACTAGTAGCGCCCCGCTTGTAAACATTAAGTACACTATGCAAGAATACACCGCCGGTGGAAAATAGTACCTAATACAGTTATCTTTCATATATACTGACTTATTTTACAGTAGTAACCCAACACTAGTAAACGTAAAATAAAAGTGTATAACTTTATATTTAATTCTATCGCCTGGCTTAGTTTTTCACCTGTAAGATGTACTTATTTAGAGCAAGTTTCTTAACTAGCAAATTAAACCGAGAACCACAGCAACCATATATATATTCTTATGATGTACTTTTCTTTGAGTGGTGTTCTCTGTCTATTCAATAACATTTTCTCAGTTTAATGCTAGCAAAAAACAAAACAAAATCAAAGTGTTTCTATATAAATTTAGTTCACCGTGTTGTAATATCACATGGAATTGAAAAACGAATAGTCGAACCTCTGCTATCTCGATCAAACTTCTCAGGATGATATACTGACTTACCGCAGAAGTTCGACTGAATACGTTTCTCAGTTCCATGGGAGAACCTGGAGAAGCAAAAGCCTGCGCAACGGAAAATACTAAATAAACTTGTAGAGCAGGTCAAGATGTATCATCATGCCAAGTTTCATTCAGATCAGAGAAGTTTGGCTGCAGCCATTTTCATTACAAAGCACAAAATGGATGGTCCCTAACCTCGAGAATCTTCACAATTGTCGACGAGTTGAACTGCACTCATCTGATCAAAATCAAACTTAAAATGGCAGTTCACTTTCAACTGTTAAATAATATGATATGCAGGCTTCTGCTTTCCTAGTTACAGTCTATCCACTGTGGTATGCATATTAGTAGAAATGTGAGAGTGCATATTTATTAAAGATTTGCTTCAAAAAGCGATGAAAGACATAGGCATTCCCGCGGGCGGTGATAACAAGATGCCGGAAAACGAACAAGCAGAAAGAATATGGGCTGAAGAAGTGTAAACGACGACGCGGCGGCCCGTAAAGGTGTTGCCGTCCTATTAAATGAATAATATCAAAAGAAAGAAAAAAAAAGTAAAAAATTTCGCGCTCGTAATCAAGACAGAAAGCAACTAAAGGAAATCTTTGTTTTACGTCCCACGTTATGCCGCTTAGGCTAAAAGAGGCGCTGATTATGAGAAATGATTGAAATGGTGGTGGAATGAAGAAAGTGGGAGGAAACGGGAGAACCCCGCGGTAACCCACCGCACATAGTTTTTGTCCACCATAAAGTTAACTTGGCGGGGGCTCAAGACAGAAAGACGGTTGGAAAAACAAATAAACGATGTTCCATCCCGTAAAAATGTTGGCGACCTATGAAATCAATATTTTTTCTTAAAGAAAAAAAAAAGAATTAAAAAGAGAAAAAAAGGTCAAAATTTCGCGCTCGCTTCGCTCGCGATCAGCAGAGAAAAGAGGACGTGACGCACCCCTAAAAGTGTTGGCGACCGATTGAATAAATATTGTGGGTAAAAAAAAAAAAAAAAAGTCAAAAATTTCGCGCTCGCTTCGCTCGCGATCAGCACAGAAAGAAGGACGTGACGCGCCCCTAAAGGTGTTGGCAACCGATTCAATACATATTGTCGGTAAAAAAAAAAAAAAAAAAAAACGCTCGCTTCGCTCGCGATCGACATGAAAAAGGCAACGACGTGACGCCCCGTAAAATTGTCGGCGACCTATTCAATCAATATATTCGGTTGAAAAACAAAGTCAAAAGTTTCCCAATCGCTTCCCTGCCGATCGACATAAAAAAAAAGGCAACCCCTTCACCTCTCCTTATGCATTCATCAGTAAACATACAACCATAGATCACAATACCACTCACATCACCTATCAGTTCTCCACGTCCATCAAGATCCAATCATCGCCCTGGCCCTTTATGATGATACACAACATTACATGTTATTGTGTGCATTGCCCCGCGTTACAATACATGACCAAAAAAAAAAGAGAAAAAGAGCTGCACTGCCTTCAGTGTAGACATGTTCGTATTCGTAGAAAATGATTTTAGGTACACGATAGTACAGTAATCTATCTTCACATGCTTCAGATGTGAACGATACCTACACATGAAGAGGGCTCCCGAGGTTTCCTTTTCCAATAGGATGGAGCTCCACCACACTTGCAGAATGACGAGAAGTTATGTTAATAAATATATCCCAGAGTGTTTCGTAACTCGCCCTTGGTCCTAATGATGAAGCGTTCTTCAGATGGCCCCGATGTCTCCACACATGATACTATGCGACTTCTTTTCACGAGGCTCTCAAAGATCACGTTTGTGTCCTAACATTCTCTGCAGATATGACACAGCTGCGATAGCGGATCACAGAAGCCTTTCCTCTCCTTACAAGAGACG
>NW_027657645.1:0-22738 GCF_964235325.1 Thermobia domestica | reverse complement strand
GCAAAAAACAAAACAAAATCAAAGTGTTTCTATATAAATTTAGTTCACCGTGTTGTAATATCACATGGAATTGAAAAACGAATAGTCGAACCTCTGCTATCTCGATCAAACTTCTCAGGATGATATACTGACTTACCGCAGAAGTTCGACTGAATACGTTTCTCAGTTCCATGGGAGAACCTGGAGAAGCAAAAGCCTGCGCAACGGAAAATACTAAATAAACTTGTAGAGCAGGTCAAGATGTATCATCATGCCAAGTTTCATTCAGATCAGAGAAGTTTGGCTGCAGCCATTTTCATTACAAAGCACAAAATGGATGGTCCCTAACCTCGAGAATCTTCACAATTGTCGACGAGTTGAACTGCACTCATCTGATCAAAATCAAACTTAAAATGACAGTTCACTTTCAACTGTTAAATAATATGATATGCAGGCTTCTGCTTTCCTAGTTACAGTCTATCCACTGTGGTATGCATATTAGTACAAATGTGAGAGTGCATATTTATTAAAGATTTGCTTCAAAAAGCGATGAAAGACATAGGCATTGCCGCGGGCGGTGATAACAAGATGCCGGAAAACGAACAAGCAGAAAGAATATGGGCTGAAGAAGTGTAAACGACGACGCGGCGGCCCGTAAAGGTGTTGCCGTCCTATTAAATGAATAATATCAAAAGAAAGAAAAAAAAAGTAAAAAATTTCGCGCTCGTAATCAAGACAGAAAGCAACTAAAGGAAATCTTTGTTTTACGTCCCACGTTATGCCGCTTAGGCTAAAAGAGGCGCTGATTATGAGAAATGATTGAAATGGTGGTGGAATGAAGAAAGTGGGAGGAAACGGGAGAACCCCGCGGTAACCCACCGCACATAGTTTTTGTCCACCATAAAGTTAACTTGGCGGGGGCTCAAGACAGAAAGACGGTTGGAAAAACAAATAAACGATGTTGCATCCCGTAAAAATGTTCGCGACCTATGAAATCAATATTTTTTCTTAAAGAAAAAAAAGAATTAAAAAGAGAAAAAAAGGTCAAAATTTCGCGCTCGCTTCGCTCGCGATCAGCAGAGAAAAGAGGACGTGACGCACCCCTAAAAGTGTTGGCGACCGATTGAATAAATATTGTGGGTAAAAAAAAAAAAAAAAAAAAAAAAGTCAAAAATTTCGCGCTCGCTTCGCTCGCGATCAGCACAGAAAGAAGGACGTGACGCGCCCCTAAAGGTGTTGGCAACCGATTCAATACATATTGTCGGTAAAAAAAAAAAAAAAAAAAAAAAAAAAAAAAAACGCTCGCTTCGCTCGCGATCGACATGAAAAAGGCAACGACGTGACGCCCCGTAAAATTGTCGGCGACCTATTCAATCAATATATTCGGTTGAAAAACAAAGTCAAAAGTTTCCCAATCGCTTCCCTCCCGATCGACATAAAAAAAAAGGCAACCCCTTCACCTCTCCTTATGCATTCATCAGTAAACATACAACCATAGATCACAATACCACTCACATCACCTATCAGTTCTCCACGTCCATCAAGATCCAATCATCGCCCTGGCCCTTTATGATGATACACAACATTACATGTTATTGTGTGCATTGCCCCGCGTTACAATACATGACCAAAAAAAAGAGAAAAAGAGCTGCACTGCCTTCAGTGTAGACATGTTCGTATTCGTAGAAAATGATTTTAGGTACACGATAGTACAGTAATCTATCTTCACATGCTTCAGATGTGAACGATACCTACACATGAAGAGGGCTCCCGAGGTTTCCTTTTCCAATAGGATGGAGCTCCACCACACTTGCAGAATGACGAGAAGTTATGTTAATAAATATATCCCAGAGTGTTTCGTAACTCGCCCTTGGTCCTAATGATGAAGCGTTCTTCAGATGGCCCCGATGTCTCCACACATGATACTATGCGACTTCTTTTCACGAGGCTCTCAAAGATCACGTTTGTGTCCTAACATTCTCTGCAGATATGACACAGCTGCGATAGCGGATCACAGAAGCCTTTCCTCTCCTTACAAGAGACGTGTTCATTCGAGTATGTGAGTAATTCGACTATCGATTAAATATCTCCCGTGTCACGATAGTAGTCACTTTCAATTCTTCTAACGAAGGTAAGAAAAAATGCTATACAAACTTCCTTTCGGTATATAAAGGATTAGGGGCCCAGAGAATATTTTCTTTCAAGAGGATACATTCTTTTTCGAACACCCTGTATATAGATCCTCTAATTATAACTGCAAACAAAATGTTGATTTTGCAATTGCTTCCATGAGAGAATATTCTGTGCACTTTCTTTCTGAAGGGCCGGGCCTAAACGTTTTCCTTAATCATTAAATTTAGTAGTTATCTACAATTACATAGTTTTCCATTGTTCTCAAAATAAAGATTTTTCTCTATGAATTGTTGAATGTTGCTAGGGATATTGAAGTAATTCTTTTTAGTGTTTTTTTCTTTACAATAATGTACTGAACGCCTGCATTAAGGAAGTTCGTGTGTCCATCTTGCAAAATGTTTCGTCTTTTTTCATGCCCACTAAGGTAAATATTCATTTTGCTCTTTTCTCTGTATGCAAACCACATTTCTTAAAGGCAACATTTTCATACAAATGTAGTACTAAAAACTTCTAATTGGCAACATCTGGGCTGCGAAGAGGAAAAAGAAAGAAATCTCGTACGTATTCGCGCGCAATTCGGAATTAGCCAATGAAAAGCACAAAAGCGGCCACCATCTCTCTCTCTTTCTTATTAACGGTTTTGTACTTTCTGCAGTTCTATCAGTGCTGCTAACCTCTTACTATATCATTGAATATGTATGTTTAGATATATATATATATATATATATATATATATATATATATATATATATATTTTTTTTTTACAAAAAATCATACTACTACGGAATAATATTAAATGCCTTTAAACCCTCATTTCTGTTTGCACTTTCTGTTACACTACCTTCCCCGAACTTCTTTCAAGTTATTAAGTGCAGAACGGGGAGTTATACATATTTACTTGCGCTTTGACAATATCTGCACATTGTGTAATAATAGGAGACGTATAAAATAAAACTATATACTAATACGTATATATATATATATATATATATATATATATATATATATATATATACAGTACACATTCCACTATCCGAGGCTTTCCTTTTCTTTTCTTGCTGACGATAAATTACGCTTTTAGAAATGTTGTCTGAAAACAATAAGAATATGTGCAAAAAATACAATCAGAGGTAGAGGTCTTTAACAGGAAATAAGCAAGGGAGTTGAAAAATTTTTTATGCATGTAAAAAATATAGACATGAACCAACTTGTGAAATAAAAAGACCAGAAAACTACTCTTTCTAAATTATGTGTAAACTTTTTACCGAAAACGAAAGTTGCACGAAAGACTTTTTGTCCGTTTTTTGGCCTCCGGTGCTTGGGGTCCCTGATTCAATCCCAGCTCGTGCCGTGTGAACTTTGTCGTGCATAAAGACCGTGCTCATGGGTTTTCTCGGGTTTCTCCCGTTTCCTCCCACTTTCTTCATTCAGTACTCATCATCACCGTCTCCTTTAGCGTAACCGGTATAAGTATGCGACGTAAATCTAAATATTTCATTTCATTTCCCTTTTCTGCTCATACTGCTGATTATGCGCGATTATGCCAACATCCAACTCCGCGGATAATCGTGCGATTACTGTATATACAACTAATACAGATACAACTAATTATATTATCAGTTACAGTATCGGTTTTTATTTACTAATTTGCCTCACTTTATTTGCATCCCTGCAGTAAATAATTCTTATCGATAATAGTTAAAATGTATATTACATTTTAGTGCTTCACGACTGAATGATCATCTGCCTTACGTTATCTCGCAGCTGAAGAGAATGCTACACTGAAAACTACCTTGCGTTATAAAGGGTAAGTGAAACATATCTTAAAAATATCTTTCATACATTTCATTGTGTACATTAAAGAATGTAAGTTTGCCTTTTTCCTGTAATCAATACTTAATAAAGGATTTATTTTTATTTATTTATATACAATTTCATACGTGGTTCGTGATAGTAAACTCGATAGGACACAGTGGCACTATGAACATCCGAATCACTCATCATTCGAACATTCAAATATTTATTCGAATATTAGTATATTCCAAGTAATGTTAACGACGTTAATATGCTTGCCTTTATAGTTAATAATGTCAATTCTTACTTAAAACATACTTCCTTAACAGGACATTGAAGAAAAGGTAGTTGCCAACGGCCATACCATGCTGAATATACCGGTTCTCGTCCGATCACCGAAGTCAAGCAGCATCGGGCCTGGTCAGTACTTGGATGGGTGACCGCCTGGGAACACCAGGTGCTGTTGGTATACTTTTTCTAATTTTGTTTTTCACAAAGACGAATATTCTCACATCGTTCACCACGATAATTTCGTAATCATGCATTACTTAAAACAATTAGCAACGCTTTCCACGCGCTGGTCTTTTTGAGTATTCACCGACAAACCTACGTAGCTACAATAACTCACTCGAAGCCATATGCATTCGCCAACGGCCATACCATGCTGAATATACCGGTTCTCGTCCGATCACCGAAGTCAAGCAGCATCGGGCCTGGTCAGTACTTGGATGGGTGACCGCCTGGGAACACCAGGTGCTGTTGGCATCTCTTTTTCAAATTTCATTATCCTTCAAGTACGAAAATACTAGAAACATTAATTTTATAGTACTTTCAAGAGATAATTTATCAACATTATTTCATAGCGATTAATCGATATTCTAAGCGTTATACCCACTATTTCTTACACTAACAGCCTGTTTATTTGCACGGCACATTAAAATAACCTGATTTCCGATCCGTGTGCACCTACTACTATACTTAACACGGAATGTATTACCACTTTTTAAAAGTAAATTATTATGACTAAGTGTAGATCTCCGGCGAGTAAATGCCTTTCGTATACAAGCACGACACATCTCCGCTATGTGCTTTACTTTTTTACTAACAGCATATAGAAATTGGATTTCAAGGTGTTTCTACATAACAGAATGAAGCAAATTTCGTGATTTAACTCTTTCGAATAATGTGTTGGTCCTGACAAGGACCGTTTGAAATGAAAAATCTTGAAGAAGATTTTTACTTAGAGCTTGTGTACTTGGTAACAGCCTTCGTACCCTCACTTACAGCGTGCTTGGCAAGTTCACCAGGCAAAAGAAGGCGCACAGCTGTTTGGATTTCCCGGCTGGTGATAGTTGACCGCTTATTGTAATGGGCCAAACGAGAAGCTTCAGCAGCAATACGCTCGAAGATGTCATTAACAAAGCTGTTCATGATACTCATAGCTTTGCTAGATATGCCAGTGTCAGGATGCACTTGCTTCAAAACTTTGTAGATGTAAATGGCATAGCTCTCCTTCCTCCTCCTCTTCTTCTTCTTATCTCCCTTGGAGATATTCTTTTGGGCTTTACCAGCCTTCTTTGCAGCCTTTCCGCTAGTTTTTGGTGGCATGATGACTCACTCGTTCAGCAAAATTAGATGTGTCCGCCAAGTTTGCCAAGTTATAATTGACGGGTTGATTGAGTGGTTGAGTTCCGGGACTAGTGGAAGTCCCCTGCCTCGCATTTGAAGTAGATTTTGAAGTGAGTAGATGCACAACGTAGAACTGATAATGGCCGGAGACCGACGCCGGCTCATTGAAGTCTTGATTGAAGATCCAGAGTTTTGTTAAAGTGAAGGAAAAGCTGGGGAAGGAAGAGATTGGTTGATTTAAGGAGAGGGCTGCCTGTGATTGGCTGTTGGTGAAGGGCCAATGGAAGTTAGCCAGTACAGTGGCTCTGAAAAGGGTTTTGGTCCTGTATGTTAATTGCTATTCCATCAGTCTTGAAGTTCCTCAAGAATTTCACAAAAGATAATTAGCTTTGTGAAAACATCTGGAGCTGATTTAATATCACTAAATCTTTTCTGCACTGCTTGTAGAAGTTTTGGTAACTGGAGATCTTGAAATAATTGTAATAGGTCGTGCCAACTAACAGCTGATTCTTCAGTAGGCGGGGGTGATGTAGTTTGTGAATTCTTGGATGAAGAGCTTGCTTTCTCTGCATAGGAAGATTGTGGATGCTTCTTGGGTGTAGATTCAGGTGGGGTTCCCTTCTGAAGAGGGGGGAAGTCCTGAGGTTTCGGTACTTTATTTTGAGACGATCTTCTTGATAGAACACGATGAATTGTTGGACATCTTGGGTAATTGGCGGGGTGACCACCACCACAGTTCGGACACTTTACTGCTTCATCTTGAGTTTTTCTTGTACATTGATAAGTCATATGTTCACCAGCACACTTGACACAGCGTGGAGTTGCATAACAAGAAGATTGGGTATGCCCAAGCCTTTGGCATCTGTAGCACTGAATATAAGGTCTAGCTCGGAACGGTTCGATTTTTATTCTATAAAACTCCAAATATTGAAGTTCAAAAATACTATTCGAAGTTGGTGTCTTGACTAGAGTTACTAGGTAGAGGGGAAAGGGGGTTCCACCTCGACCTTTGAGTTGATGTACTGAAAGAGTGGGGTAACCACGGTTCTGCAGGTCTTGCTTGATATTATCCACTGAGGCGTCAATGGGCAGTTGACGGATTACTACTTTGAGAACTTTTTCTTTCCTCACTAGATCTAACGCATATTGTAGCTTAAATTCCTTACAAAACTTGATTAGTGCCTGATAATCTTCTTGATTGTTGCATTGGAATTTCACTCTATTTGAATACACTGCACAGTAGGGGATTTCCTTACAGACGGAACTTGCACCATGGGTGAGTCTATATCCTTTGTCGTGAGGATAGTCGTAGATGGTAAGAGACTTGATAGTACGCTGTGGGTTGGAGTTATGGTTGGTCTTTGTTTTCTCACTTGTAGTATCCTGGGTAGAAATATCCATGTTTTCAGCACCTGAATCTTGGGGGGGGGGCTCAGGTGTTGTTAATGGAGAGTAACTATTGGTAGTTGGAAGTGTTGTGGGTAGCACTGGTCGTGGTTTCACTGTTCGTTTTGGCTTCTTAAAGAGTCGGTCCCCCGGCGGGGAATTTGTGGCAGATGCTTGGAGGCCAGAATCTTCATTATTGAGAGTCTGTAGAAAGGTATTAAAGAGATTATAGTCAAATTCTTGATTCGTTAGTTGTTTCAATTGAAGAGATAATCCGAAGATGTCAGCCTGGGTCCGATGATAGTCTTTGCGAAGTTCAACCGGGAGGACATCTATATGAGCTTCACAGGGACCAGGTATTTGCCTGGGTTTACTGCAGTCCGGACATTCACTACACTTTGCATTCCCAGAAGTAAGTTTGTATATAGTAAAGAGAAGCGATTTGTTTCTCTGTAATACATCTTGTTGTTCTTTTCGCAAATCTTGTATAATCGCAGCTTGGCGTGCGCGATATTCTTGATTAGGATCAGCCTGATTCGACATTGGAGAGCGAAAGAATACACCTCCGTCTCCGTCAAAACTCAGCTCAGCTCTATGTGTCCGCCGATTTATCGACTTCATTTAAATTACAGTACGTGTTTCAATTCGCGCCAACTGCCTTGCTTTTCATTTGATGCACTCGGGTGCACGCTTGAAGTAGTAACAAAACTGACTTGATTCATGGGAGGCCGCAATTTTTCCTCTCATCTTATTACGAAAGAATATTGAACAATGTCTGGTCGCGGCAAAGGTGGAAAAGTCAAGGGAAAGAGCAAGTCCCGCTCCAGCAGGGCTGGCCTTCAATTCCCAGTAGGCAGAATCCATCGTCTTTTGCGAAAGGGTAACTATGCCGAACGAGTTGGTGCTGGCGCTCCCGTGTATTTGGCTGCAGTCATGGAATACCTGGCAGCTGAAGTTCTTGAGTTGGCAGGCAACGCTGCTCGTGACAACAAGAAGACTAGGATTATTCCACGTCA
The DNA here is from genome assembly GCF_964235325.1 of Thermobia domestica. Lineage (NCBI taxonomy): Eukaryota > Metazoa > Arthropoda > Insecta > Zygentoma > Lepismatidae > Thermobia > Thermobia domestica. The sequence goes on along the minus strand of NW_027657645.1, from coordinate 14,801 downwards.
TCTGCAGTTAGCTATCCGTAACGACGAGGAATTAAACAAGTTGTTGTCTGGAGTTACAATCGCTCAGGGTGGTGTTTTGCCCAACATTCAAGCTGTACTTCTGCCCAAGAAAACTGAGAAGAAGGCATAAATGTAAGACCTATATCTCATACAAATCGGCCCTTATGAGGGCCACAAACCCCTTTATAGAGGAGATTTACGATTGAAATGAATTGTTTTCGATATACAGACTCATCAAAAGTGTCTGAGATAGTTGCTTAGTTTCATTCGAAATTCTCGCTGCTATTCGATTAATTAGTATATGTGTAGTCGTCGATCGTAATTGAAGCCCATAGGAAGTCACACTAACTTTAGAATACTCCAAACAGCGATGTGCTTAGTTCCCACTACATTATTAATTATAAGATCATTACCTTTTGTATTGTCGCTAGCTACATTTTTTTGATATTTGCGTACATCGGGCTCATATTACCCAGAGGACAGGACAGTCGAGCCCAGATTCTCAGCAATGGAAGAAAACCTCATACCACATATTCTCATGTACTTCATGCTAGACAAAGGAATTTCCAACATTCTTAAAGCACTCATGTTTCTCTCTTGCGTTGGCTTGGCTGAAATTACTCTGTTCAATATGTTCTCGACATTTATTATTGTTCATTACTATGCCCCAATGACATCATGAACAGAGCGGATCAGAAAACTTTCCTAAATTTCTTTTGCAACATAGTAATGACATTAAATGCACACTTAAGTACGATTTATTCTTTGCAAGGTCGATATTCATATTTGTGTGATATGTGTTATATGTATATGGTTTGTAATACGCAACTACTCTTATTCTCTGATCTCAGAACTCATTTGCTACTGTGCCCAACGAGCGAGCCTAGGTTTCTTGTAACTACTGCCTTTCTTTAGTAAATAATGTGAAGTATACAATGCATTAACCTACATCTCATATTTGTATTACTCTTTATTTTAGTAACCCGCTACGAAGTGTCATTAATTTACATGTAAATCACAATAGACACTACCGCAAAAGAAAGAAATCGAACCCAAGACCACGTAAACAAGATAAAGGACAAGATTCAGGTTTCTAACGCATTATTCGCCCCTCACAGCACAGTATAGAAGTTGTATAAGCCTCTATACGTACATCCTACTGTCAGAACAGAAATTCCGACTTGCGTTTCGCATCTCTCATGCTCGCTACTTCCAACAAATCGCCAATTTCCAACCAGAACCCCTTCTCCAGCATTAATACTGCTACATGATATGAATACGTATACATGAACGTACATAATGTAAAAAAAAACGTATGATTTTCTCAAATTAATCTCTCTACGTCTGTAATTTAGTGTGCATCAAAAGGCTTTAATGTAGTTACACGAATTCTTATAATCTAACAGAAAATCGCACAAAGTAAATCTTTCCCTTTATATAAATTTGTTGGCTCTGAAAAGAGCCGTTTATGCCAATTTTATATCCAAAATAGGAGGAACCCCAACTTAACCTCCGAAACCGTACAGGGTTCTTCCTTGCCTCTTCAAGGCATACACAACATCCATAGCTGTCACTGTCTTCCTCTTGGCGTGTTCTGTGTATGTAACAGCATCTCTGATTACGTTCTCCAGGAATACTTTCAATACTCCTCGGGTCTCTTCATAAATGAGACCAGAGATACGCTTCACACCACCACGGCGAGCAAGACGCCTAATAGCGGGTTTGGTGATACCCTGGATGTTGTCACGAAGAACTTTACGGTGGCGCTTGGCACCTCCTTTGCCAAGACCCTTGCCTCCTTTTCCACGTCCTGTCATTTCGATATGTTACTGCTTCGCTCACCACACACGAGAAATACAAGCCCAAGCAGCCCAAGACTCGTGGTTTTGTTCCTTCGATCATGCAGGGAAAGCACGGAGGAAAAACACAAAACGTGTCTAAGCCAATGAGAACTGTCCTTTTCGACTGACTTTATCCAATGAGAAATAGCTTGATTTAACGGTTTTGCTCTTTATATAACTTGACTTCATTCAGCTACAAAACGATTATAAGATCTAATCTCACCTACGGCTCCCCACTCTTCACTAACCAAGACGTCGAAAGACTGAAACGTACGGAAAGGTACTGGATAAGAATAACGATGGGAGAAACACAGACAGATGAGGCATATCAAATATATAAACTCAAAAAGCTCAACGAGTTCATATCGTATCTAAACAGAAAGTTCGCCAATAGATTGATTGAATCAAATTTCTTCAAAGAACACTACGCAACAATACCAAATACAGAAAACCCCAAAACCATTATCGAAACACTAGCAAACATCGCTAAAAACTGAACCAAACTATATATATATATATATTAAAAAAAAAAAAAAAAAAAAAAAAAAAAAAGTTTTTGGACTCAATGGCGGAGCTTACGGGCTTGAGCGCCTCAACACTGGAGTACGGCCAAGCTGTTCTACAAGGAAGATCAAGAAGAAAGATAAATAAACAACGCTAGCTTCCAGTAGAAATCCGATACCTTTAATCCCAACTCCTATTCACATACCCAATTCCTAGGCCCTCTGACCAGCACCACAAACAAAACACTAATAACACCATGGACAAAGTAGCCCTACTGGCTAGACGTCCTTCCCATTCTGGGAAAACAGACTTTGACTTTGACTTTCTTTGACTTTGAGCGCGCAATTATTTGAAACAAGTCGTGACAGTTGCAATGGCACGTACCAAGCAGACAGCTAGGAAATCTACTGGAGGCAAAGCTCCTCGAAAGCAGCTTGCCACCAAAGCTGCAAGAAAGAGTGCTCCAGCTACCGGTGGAGTGAAAAAGCCCCATCGTTACAGGCCTGGTACTGTGGCTCTCCGAGAAATTCGTCGTTACCAGAAGAGCACTGAATTGCTCATCCGCAAGCTGCCCTTCCAACGACTCGTCCGAGAAATTGCACAAGATTTCAAGACAGATCTTCGCTTCCAAAGCTCAGCTGTCATGGCTTTACAGGAGGCAAGTGAAGCTTACCTTGTAGGGCTTTTCGAAGACACCAACTTGTGTGCTATTCACGCAAAGAGAGTCACAATCATGCCTAAGGACATTCAGCTTGCTCGCCGCATCCGTGGGGAACGTGCTTAAGTTTGAAGTTCTGGCACTGAGTTCAAAAACGGTCCTTTTTAGGACCAATACACTACTTAGAGATGCTGTTATCCTAACAAGGATCTTGTCCATACTTGTTATCTTTTTTTTTTAAATTCTCACGCCGTATGTTGCATAGTTAATACATCTACCTTCGTTTTCCTGTCGTTTCGTATATCATCCTATCTTTCAAGTATATTCTTTAGTTTTCCCCTATGTTTACCGATTGATTATCTTCGTTTTATGTGGTCAAGGGTTCGATTTTGCCATATGTTGCATAACTTAACTTCGATTCAACCACTGTTTGCCCTTCTCAACGTTATTAATCTGATAGAACTCGCAGGCGAAATATGTACTTCTTCCAAGGTAGCAAAAGTAATATTATTTTGTCAGAGGTCGCTGCTGTTGAATGCAAACGTTAAACTAAACTTTCTTTAAGTGTCTGTTTGTACTTAACATCAGTTCAATTGTACACCTACATTTCTGCTGGTGTTACTATTTTTCTTTATAGCAATATTACGAATTATAAGACGGTATCCGTGGTTATTAGCGTGTTCCCTTTTCCTAACACTTTCTCATTACACCAGTATTTCCATCATTCATTAGGCGTAATCACCCGTCTCCTTTATCATAAAAATCATAATAGTACGACGTTAAATTGAAACATAGTCTACTTCACTTTCACGAGTTGTAATAAGTTCGAACATTTCTTTCACCCCAGCCTTGAAAAGAGTTGATTTTAGTTTAGTGTCCCTTTCAGCAGCAAGGCTGTTTCAAACGTGGACCTACTTATTAACGTGCAATGCGAAACATTTGAGCTCCCACCGAGAATCGAACCCAGTCAGCCTGCAAAAGTTTTTCTAACAAATGCATTAAGTGCGTTTTCTGTACTGTTTCGCTACTTGAAGATAGGAACAAGGAAAAAGTAAGTGATCACAAATTGACATTACGTAATGTGTTCCCCATTTTTTTTCGAGTACACCATTCTTGACACCCGTGAAAGCTTTCTTTCCCCACCCTCAATTCCCCTCTGTTATAAAGCACTTACATCAAGAAGTGCTTCGGTTAAAAAGAAAACTCAAAGTCCCTTGCGTGTATACTATACATTGCTATGAATGAACATGTGATAATGATAGGAAAAGCACAATTTTACTCTTCTCAAAGTATTTGATGGCTCTAAAAAGAGCCGTTTTAAAATGTCAGATGATTTACTGACACATTTACTTCTTCTTTGGTGCAGCCTTCTTAGCACTTTTCGGTTTTGCTGTAGCCTTCTTTGGCTTCGGGGCCTTTGGCTTCTTGGGAGTTTTTGCCTTCTTCACTTTAGATGGTGATTTCTTAGGTTTGGGAGCAGCAGCCTTTTTCTTTTCACCAGTCTTCTTGGGACGTTTAGCTGCTGGCTTTTTCGCAGGCTTCTTCTCCTTTGATGCTGATCGTTTCGCCTTGGTTGAAGATCCACCTTCAGGCTTCTCCTTCAGCGATGAAGCACTAAGCTTAAACGATCCAGATGCACCTTTTCCCTTGGTCTGAACCAAAGACCCAGAAGCAACTGCACTTCTCAAGTATTTCTTGATAAATGGAGCAAGCTTCTCGGCATCCACTTTGTAGTTCTGAGAGATGTATTTCTTAATAGCTTGCAGTGAACTTCCTCCCCTTTCCTTCAAATTCTTGATGGCGTTGTTCACCATTTCTGATGTTCTTGGATGAGAAGGTGTTGTTTTTGGTTTCTTAGGCTTTGCAGACTTCTTAGGAGAAGCCTGTGCCGGGGCTGCAGGTGCTGATGCCGTATCTGCCATTGCTTTCTGCAATAAACTCAACGATACTGAAGAATGAAATTTTCGCTAGCAGGCAGCGTTGAGTTTGGTTACGGAGCGCGGACCGGATAGAAAGCACTTGCTGAGGCGGGCTGAGGTAAACAGAAGTTCGTAGTTGCCACAACGATAAGTGTGTTTCCTTCTATTTTGATAAACGATTTTTTTCAGGTATTCAATGAATGCACCAGATCCTATTCTTCCTTACTGGCTAGAAGAAACTTTATTCCACATAACTCAAAAGGCATTTGTTTTTATTCGCTTTTCTATTTTATGTTTCAGTCATTGCTAAGTCGGTCACACTACTTTTTCACCCTCCTTGTGCTTATAATTTTCATAATTTAACATGGAAATACTTATCAATAAATAATTATATTACCATGGTAATTAACTTCAATCCTTCCTGTGATTATACGCAAAGTACCATCTTCGTACTGCTTACTATAGTTCAATGAAGGGAATCTATAAAGTAACGCGTGTCGCACACATCTGCCTTGCAAACTCCCTGGCCTACTTCCAATGTATAGACTTTTATTTCAAATCCTGATTTAATTTCATAATTTTCTGTAGATTTTAACATTTTATTACCCAGCTTCTTAATACGAATGACAATCAAGCCTAAATATTTATTCCCTTTAACTTTATTTTTCTTTTTTATTTTGTGCCTTGTTTCATATTTGTTCTTACGTTAGCAATTAACGCACTTACCGTAGTTATGTATGAACAGGTTGTTTCTATATTTATTTTATTCCAAATAAATTAAATATATATACGGATTATTTTATGGTAGTTGATATTTTCTGTTGTTTCCTACGTGAATTGAGGAAACGCACGGACTTTCGCCTAATTCTTGTGCTACTTTCATATGTCTGTATCTGTCGAATGCTGTCGATCTGTCGAAATGTGTATTACTATCTGTCGATTCATCGAGTGAACTGAATTCGTTAACCATTTCACCAGGCGCGCATGCATTTTTTTTTCTTCTAAGGGATCCAAGCTTCGGGGGGCAAGGTTCCAATACTACAAGCCACTATGTCTATATACTATTATTCTGCATTCGAAAACACGATAAATATTCCACTTACTTTTTCACAAAAACATGATACAGACAGAGTACAGATGAAGTGTAAGATCAGATTTATATTGATGATACATCAATATTTTCCCTGTTAATAACTACATTTAATGAGAAAGTCTGCAAATGTATGTTCACTTAGGAACTTTTGCGAGGAGTCCGCACCCGGTGGACACCCCGTGAGTACGCCTCTGCACTTGACTATACTTCGAATTATACTGCAAACAGTTGTATTTTAGTTTCCCCGTTTAGTTCATCGATATCATTAACACAAAGAAAATAGATGTTATAGATGCGTATTCTCAGTTCTCGCTTTATATCCGGACGTCTGCAAAAATCTACTCCTTTTCTTTCTTTCACGCATCCACCAAACTAACAATGATTTGTATTATAATATTTGCGCATAAAATGTATATCTCATACCTTCCATGTTCTCAAGTATTCATAGACAAAAACGGTTACTTTCTGCGAACAAATTGTCCAAACACAGTGCAAATGTCATCTATAGATTGTCCTGGTTCCGTCTGCGTGTACATAACAATGCGTCATAATCATACATTGCACATTAAGGATATCAATTAATCTTCCCAAATTCCTAGATATGCCTGGCAAAAGTTCCGCGTGTTGTAAGGATATTACATTTGTACTACCGACAAGGTGGTATCTTCCAACATTGAAGTTCAATAAACCCCAAATGTGTCGGATATAGTATTTGATTTCTTGTCTCATTGTTTGCGTCAGAGATGTCTTCTCAAGTTAGGATTTACGATACATACAGGATGAGTTGTATATATTGTTGCTGCCAGCTCTATATTAATCCCATATTTGTAAACGAATAAAAACAGTATTCTAATTATAACAATGTGCTCACAATTAATTTTATTCTTAATTGTTATACGTATTGTTGATTAAAAATGAAAATGTTGCTAAGTGAATTTTATTAATATTTTCTGTTGCGTGATATAGGAAGTGAGTGAAATATTGGAGGAATATAGTGTGCGTAGCAGATGATGTGCAGTGGCTTTGGATCGCCTGTGATAAGGTAAGGCATTTGCTATTTTAATTAACGCATTTTATATACTGTAATCCTAATTATTTTTATGTGAATGTGCTTACTACTTGTGTATTCAGTGGGACCGATGTTTTAATATGTATGGTCAAGCAGTGTCGAGCCTGGTCAGTGTGTGGATAGGTGACCATTTTTTGTAAATCGATAACATTTAACTTTGTAAACACGGATGAAGTAGAAGTATATTTATTTTATTTTTTACCTCAAATATGTAGGACACTTCTCCTTTGTACATCAATTATTATTATTAGTTCAACTTGTTTACAAGTTAAATGAAAAGAATAGTCGTTATCGTGTGATGATTGTGCTCATTAGGCTAAAGAAGACTCGTGATAAGAAAGAAAAGAAGAACGGTGCTCAAGTTTCGTCACAGCATATTCTCAAAAATTTACAGGCAAAATTCAGTGTTCTGCATGAAAAGGCATATTTGTACGAAAAAAAAAAAAATTCTGCAGACGACAGAATTAAATAAAGTAATACACATGTATTTTAGAGTTACTGGTGTAAAATCATTACAAGTGCTTTGCCAGGTGGCCAATAAAAAGCACGAATACTATTTAAGGGAGCCAAAACAGGAGAAAGCTGGGGGCCTGAGCGATAGCAAGAATGTGCGTCCAAAGTGAACAGGAGCGAAGGCGACGCGGGTATACGTATAAGCAAGGGTAGTGGAAACCAGTTAGTTTTCGAGTTTCAATAGCACTTGTCATGCATCCATACTAGTAGCGCCCCGCTTGTAAACATTAAGTACACTATGCAAGAATACACCGCCGGTGGAAAATAGTACCTAATACAGTTATCTTTCATATATACTGACTTATTTTACAGTAGTAACCCAACACTAGTAAACGTAAAATAAAAGTGTATAACTTTATATTTAATTCTATCGCCTGGCTTAGTTTTTCACCTGTAAGATGTACTTATTTAGAGCAAGTTTCTTAACTAGCAAATTAAACCGAGAACCACAGCAACCATATATATATTCTTATGATGTACTTTTCTTTGAGTGGTGTTCTCTGTCTATTGAATAACATTTTCTCAGTTTAATGCTAGCAAAAAACAAAACAAAATCAAAGTGTTTCTATATAAATTTAGTTCACCGTGTTGTAATATCACATGGAATTGAAAAACGAATAGTCGAACCTCTGCTATCTCGATCAAACTTCTCAGGATGATATACTGACTTACCGCAGAAGTTCGACTGAATACGTTTCTCAGTTCCATGGGAGAACCTGGAGAAGCAAAAGCCTGCGCAACGGAAAATACTAAATAAACTTGTAGAGCAGGTCAAGATGTATCATCATGCCAAGTTTCATTCAGATCAGAGAAGTTTGGCTGCAGCCATTTTCATTACAAAGCACAAAATGGATGGTCCCTAACCTCGAGAATCTTCACAATTGTCGACGAGTTGAACTGCACTCATCTGATCAAAATCAAACTTAAAATGACAGTTCACTTTCAACTGTTAAATAATATGATATGCAGGCTTCTGCTTTCCTAGTTACAGTCTATCCACTGTGGTATGCATATTAGTACAAATGTGAGAGTGCATATTTATTAAAGATTTGCTTCAAAAAGCGATGAAAGACATAGGCATTGCCGCGGGCGGTGATAACAAGATGCCGGAAAACGAACAAGCAGAAAGAATATGGGCTGAAGAAGTGTAAACGACGACGCGGCGGCCCGTAAAGGTGTTGCCGTCCTATTAAATGAATAATATCAAAAGAAAGAAAAAAAAAGTAAAAAATTTCGCGCTCGTAATCAAGACAGAAAGCAACTAAAGGAAATCTTTGTTTTACGTCCCACGTTATGCCGCTTAGGCTAAAAGAGGCGCTGATTATGAGAAATGATTGAAATGGTGGTGGAATGAAGAAAGTGGGAGGAAACGGGAGAACCCCGCGGTAACCCACCGCACATAGTTTTTGTCCACCATAAAGTTAACTTGGCGGGGGCTCAAGACAGAAAGACGGTTGGAAAAACAAATAAACGATGTTGCATCCCGTAAAAATGTTCGCGACCTATGAAATCAATATTTTTTCTTAAAGAAAAAAAAGAATTAAAAAGAGAAAAAAAGGTCAAAATTTCGCGCTCGCTTCGCTCGCGATCAGCAGAGAAAAGAGGACGTGACGCACCCCTAAAAGTGTTGGCGACCGATTGAATAAATATTGTGGGTAAAAAAAAAAAAAAAAAAAAAAAAAGTCAAAAATTTCGCGCTCGCTTCGCTCGCGATCAGCACAGAAAGAAGGACGTGACGCGCCCCTAAAGGTGTTGGCAACCGATTCAATACATATTGTCGGTAAAAAAAAAAAAAAAAAAAAAAAAAAAAAAACGCTCGCTTCGCTCGCGATCGACATGAAAAAGGCAACGACGTGACGCCCCGTAAAATTGTCGGCGACCTATTCAATCAATATATTCGGTTGAAAAACAAAGTCAAAAGTTTCCCAATCGCTTCCCTCCCGATCGACATAAAAAAAAAGGCAACCCCTTCACCTCTCCTTATGCATTCATCAGTAAACATACAACCATAGATCACAATACCACTCACATCACCTATCAGTTCTCCACGTCCATCAAGATCCAATCATCGCCCTGGCCCTTTATGATGATACACAACATTACATGTTATTGTGTGCATTGCCCCGCGTTACAATACATGACCAAAAAAAAGAGAAAAAGAGCTGCACTGCCTTCAGTGTAGACATGTTCGTATTCGTAGAAAATGATTTTAGGTACACGATAGTACAGTAATCTATCTTCACATGCTTCAGATGTGAACGATACCTACACATGAAGAGGGCTCCCGAGGTTTCCTTTTCCAATAGGATGGAGCTCCACCACACTTGCAGAATGACGAGAAGTTATGTTAATAAATATATCCCAGAGTGTTTCGTAACTCGCCCTTGGTCCTAATGATGAAGCGTTCTTCAGATGGCCCCGATGTCTCCACACATGATACTATGCGACTTCTTTTCACGAGGCTCTCAAAGATCACGTTTGTGTCCTAACATTCTCTGCAGATATGACACAGCTGCGATAGCGGATCACAGAAGCCTTTCCTCTCCTTACAAGAGACGTGTTCATTCGAGTATGTGAGTAATTCGACTATCGATTAAATATCTCCCGTGTCACGATAGTAGTCACTTTCAATTCTTCTAACGAAGGTAAGAAAAAATGCTATACAAACTTCCTTTCGGTATATAAAGGATTAGGGGCCCAGAGAATATTTTCTTTCAAGAGGATACATTCTTTTTCGAACACCCTGTATATAGATCCTCTAATTATAACTGCAAACAAAATGTTGATTTTGCAATTGCTTCCATGAGAGAATATTCTGTGCACTTTCTTTCTGAAGGGCCGGGCCTAAACGTTTTCCTTAATCATTAAATTTAGTAGTTATCTACAATTACATAGTTTTCCATTGTTCTCAAAATAAAGATTTTTCTCTATGAATTGTTGAATGTTGCTAGGGATATTGAAGTAATTCTTTTTAGTGTTTTTTTCTTTACAATAATGTACTGAACGCCTGCATTAAGGAAGTTCGTGTGTCCATCTTGCAAAATGTTTCGTCTTTTTTCATGCCCACTAAGGTAAATATTCATTTTGCTCTTTTCTCTGTATGCAAACCACATTTCTTAAAGGCAACATTTTCATACAAATGTAGTACTAAAAACTTCTAATTGGCAACATCTGGGCTGCGAAGAGGAAAAAGAAAGAAATCTCGTACGTATTCGCGCGCAATTCGGAATTAGCCAATGAAAAGCACAAAAGCGGCCACCATCTCTCTCTCTTTCTTATTAACGGTTTTGTACTTTCTGCAGTTCTATCAGTGCTGCTAACCTCTTACTATATCATTGAATATGTATGTTTAGATATATATATATATATATATATATATATATATATATATATATATATTCAAAAAATCATACTACTACGGAATAATATTAAATGCCTTTAAACCCTCATTTCTGTTTGCACTTTCTGTTACACTACCTTCCCCGAACTTCTTTCAAGTTATTAAGTGCAGAACGGGGAGTTATACATATTTACTTGCGCTTTGACAATATCTGCACATTGTGTAATAATAGGAGACGTATAAAATAAAACTATATACTAATACGTATATATATATATATATATATATATATATATATATATATACAGTACACATTCCACTATCCGAGGCTTTCCTTTTCTTTTCTTGCTGACGATAAATTACGCTTTTAGAAATGTTGTCTGAAAACAATAAGAATATGTGCAAAAAATACAATCAGAGGTAGAGGTCTTTAACAGGAAATAAGCAAGGGAGTTGAAAAATTTTTTATGCATGTAAAAAATATAGACATGAACCAACTTGTGAAATAAAAAGACCAGAAAACTACTCTTTCTAAATTATGTGTAAACTTTTTACCGAAAACGAAAGTTGCACGAAAGACTTTTTGTCCGTTTTTTGGCCTCCGGTGCTTGGGGTCCCTGATTCAATCCCAGCTCGTGCCGTGTGAACTTTGTCGTGCATAAAGACCGTGCTCATGGGTTTTCTCGGGTTTCTCCCGTTTCCTCCCACTTTCTTCATTCAGTACTCATCATCACCGTCTCCTTTAGCGTAACCGGTATAAGTATGCGACGTAAATCTAAATATTTCATTTCATTTCCCTTTTCTGCTCATACTGCTGATTATGCGCGATTATGCCAACATCCAACTCCGCGGATAATCGTGCGATTACTGTATATACAACTAATACAGATACAACTAATTATATTATCAGTTACAGTATCGGTTTTTATTTACTAATTTGCCTCACTTTATTTGCATCCCTGCAGTAAATAATTCTTATCGATAATAGTTAAAATGTATATTACATTTTAGTGCTTCACGACTGAATGATCATCTGCCTTACGTTATCTCGCAGCTGAAGAGAATGCTACACTGAAAACTACCTTGCGTTATAAAGGGTAAGTGAAACATATCTTAAAAATATCTTTCATACATTTCATTGTGTACATTAAAGAATGTAAGTTTGCCTTTTTCCTGTAATCAATACTTAATAAAGGATTTATTTTTATTTATTTATATACAATTTCATACGTGGTTCGTGATAGTAAACTCGATAGGACACAGTGGCACTATGAACATCCGAATCACTCATCATTCGAACATTCAAATATTTATTCGAATATTAGTATATTCCAAGTAATGTTAACGACGTTAATATGCTTGCCTTTATAGTTAATAATGTCAATTCTTACTTAAAACATACTTCCTTAACAGGACATTGAAGAAAAGGTAGTTGCCAACGGCCATACCATGCTGAATATACCGGTTCTCGTCCGATCACCGAAGTCAAGCAGCATCGGGCCTGGTCAGTACTTGGATGGGTGACCGCCTGGGAACACCAGGTGCTGTTGGTATACTTTTTCTAATTTTGTTTTTCACAAAGACGAATATTCTCACATCGTTCACCACGATAATTTCGTAATCATGCATTACTTAAAACAATTAGCAACGCTTTCCACGCGCTGGTCTTTTTGAGTATTCACCGACAAACCTACGTAGCTACAATAACTCACTCGAAGCCATATGCATTCGCCAACGGCCATACCATGCTGAATATACCGGTTCTCGTCCGATCACCGAAGTCAAGCAGCATCGGGCCTGGTCAGTACTTGGATGGGTGACCGCCTGGGAACACCAGGTGCTGTTGGCATCTCTTTTTCAAATTTCATTATCCTTCAAGTACGAAAATACTAGAAACATTAATTTTATAGTACTTTCAAGAGATAATTTATCAACATTATTTCATAGCGATTAATCGATATTCTAAGCGTTATACCCACTATTTCTTACACTAACAGCCTGTTTATTTGCACGGCACATTAAAATAACCTGATTTCCGATCCGTGTGCACCTACTACTATACTTAACACGGAATGTATTACCACTTTTTAAAAGTAAATTATTATGACTAAGTGTAGATCTCCGGCGAGTAAATGCCTTTCGTATACAAGCACGACACATCTCCGCTATGTGCTTTACTTTTTTACTAACAGCATATAGAAATTGGATTTCAAGGTGTTTCTACATAACAGAATGAAGCAAATTTCGTGATTTAACTCTTTCGAATAATGTGTTGGTCCTGACAAGGACCGTTTGAAATGAAAAATCTTGAAGAAGATTTTTACTTAGAGCTTGTGTACTTGGTAACAGCCTTCGTACCCTCACTTACAGCGTGCTTGGCAAGTTCACCAGGCAAAAGAAGGCGCACAGCTGTTTGGATTTCCCGGCTGGTGATAGTTGACCGCTTATTGTAATGGGCCAAACGAGAAGCTTCAGCAGCAATACGCTCGAAGATGTCATTAACAAAGCTGTTCATGATACTCATAGCTTTGCTAGATATGCCAGTGTCAGGATGCACTTGCTTCAAAACTTTGTAGATGTAAATGGCATAGCTCTCCTTCCTCCTCCTCTTCTTCTTCTTATCTCCCTTGGAGATATTCTTTTGGGCTTTACCAGCCTTCTTTGCAGCCTTTCCGCTAGTTTTTGGTGGCATGATGACTCACTCGTTCAGCAAAATTAGATGTGTCCGCCGATTTATCGACTTCATTTAAATTACAGTACGTGTTTCAATTCGCGCCAACTGCCTTGCTTTTCATTTGATGCACTCGGGTGCACGCTTGAAGTAGTAACAAAACTGACTTGATTCATGACGAAGGCTCCTCCAGTGTCCATTAGGCACCTACCCAACCAATACACAGAAGATGACGTGAGAGAAATCATCGGGGGAAGGATTGACGTCAATCAAATCAAAGTGAAGAAGGATGGTACCAAAGCTAGTGTGTATTTCAAGTCAGAGGCTGCAAGAGACACCTTTCTCAAGACTTTTCGGTCAAGAGATTTCGGCTCAAATGCAGTTCTACATGAGACACGTGGGCCACTTAAGAGCTGTGATGAAGTAAGTTCGTCACACACAACACAGCCAGAAGACACCACAGAAGATGAACATCGGAAAACCGGCTCTTATGAGGACCGCCAATTGCAAGCTCCAGAAGAAGAGACAAACTCTCAAGAAAACGACAATGCCATCGACAATCCACTCCCCTCCTCTCACAAAGAAGACAATGAAGGTGAAGGAGATTTCCAAGTAGTCCAGCGAAGAGGCAGGAAAAAGAAACCCACAGCAGTAGAGCAACCAAATCATCACATGCCACCAGATCCTATACAAGAAGAAACAAAACTCACACAGGGAGAGACCACCAACACACAGGTGGAAACCTCACACACACTGGTGGAAACCAACACACAGGTGATAACCAAACCCTCACAAGAGAAACCTAGTAACTCCGGCCCTTCTCAGGACCACAGGGAACAACCAGCTACCAATCAGGAAGGAGAAACTAAGAACCAATCAGAAGACAGCAACGATACATCAAACGACCAATCAGAGGCCAGGAAGCACACACCAAAGAAGCAACAAAGAAAGAAGAATGAAGACAAACGTACAGCTACCAATACAAAAACTATGGATAACCAAATGGAATCTAGCAATACTACAAAGAAGAATCAATCCAGTAAACGACAGCAGAAGAAGAAGCCTCCCATGTTTACTTGCGTGATAAAAGGCTATCCCATAAACCAGAACGTTAAGGATCTTGAAGATGATCTGCAAAACCAGAACATTAAATTCAACAACCTCACCAGAATCATGTCAGAGAATGGACCCAC
>NW_027657644.1:0-22740 GCF_964235325.1 Thermobia domestica | reverse complement strand
GGGGGGACCAGGGGGGCGAAAATTTGAAAAAAGGATATTTGGACCCAAAAAATCCCGTTTTTCCTCATTTTCCCGCCTTAGATACATGATGGAGATACGTGAGTCATACCGCCTGAAAGGCAGTTCTATTCTGAAGAGAATGATGGCAGAAACGTGACCCTACAGTAATTAGGGATGTCTCAGGAAATTTTTTTTCCTGAGATCATGGTGTTTTACGGTAATTTGGGGTATGGTGGAAATTCCTGATAAAATTTCTCCCGCCCTTGGTATTCAAGATAGAAACTTGAAATTTGGCACACACATTCAGTATACCAAGTACTATTTATCAGATTTTTTTAGATGGCTACGTTCACACAGGGTCGCTTCAGGGGGCCCAAAGTGCGAGAAAAAAATTTCCCTCCGAAATGTTCCCTTTGACATCATTTTCCCCGCTCCTGGTATATGGTATGAGCATGCAAATGGTTTCATTTGAAAGCCAGCTCCATTCTGAAGAGAATGAGGTATGAACCATGATCCTAGGATAAATAGTGACGATGCAGTAGCTGCTTGACTGAAAGTCTAAAAAATAGCCCCAAAACCCCGGATCTCTTAAGGAATATATATATATATATATATATATATATATATATATATATATATATATATATATATATAACACATTAGGAAAAGGGGATTACACATTTTCATTTCAGGAGGATCAGATAATGCATTTGTATCTGCACGAAACGCTAAACTATATGACCATATTGGAATTTGGCCACCATCTTGGCTATGTACCTCCTCTGAACTTTACGACATATCAATCATTCATCATGACCACCTGAAGTTCACAAATCAAAAGAGATCAGCTCCGGTAATTTTTTCCCCACACGTCCCCTCTCGGATCCTGTACTATTAATGGTTCGACCCTGTCCACGAGTACTTTTTTATTCTCCCTTTAATGTAAAGAAATTATGCATATAGGCGATTTAACATATTTTGGGAGAGTAATCTTATGATTTTTTGGCGATTCGTCGCGTCTCTATCTCTGGTGGTATAAGTTTCAAAGCGGAAGTGCGGTCACAGTGGATTGTAGCTCCGAAGCCACCAAGTTTTGGCGGGTTAACTATCGGTGGTGTACCGCCATGGGGTAGCTTGAGTTCGCTTTCTTCCCTCGCTTTCGGCATGGGTAGCTTGAGTTTAACATTGCTTACATTTTTCCTTACAAAAAAACGTAATAAACAGAAAATATCTATAGAAAGTACGTTTGAGTCCGCGGGCCATACATCACGTCTTCGCGGGCCAACGGTTAGAGATTTTGATTTCCCCAATATCGTGTATACTGGATAAAATGTTAAACTCGACAGTCTGCAATGCATATTAATGCCTCGGGAAAGAATATAATTACAAATAAATAACCAAAGAAATATATTTAAACTGTAGTTCCACATTAACAATTTAGCCTCGATGCTCAAGCAGGGCGTTAAACTTCCTCATCTAAAAGCTCCAACAACTCTACGAATACAACTTCTATCACTCATTTTCAACAATTTCCTTTGACAATTTAGATTTGAATGCTCTTGACTATTGTTTCTACATAATATTTTCTATTTTATTATGACCGAAACAAGAGTTTTACAATATTGGAACAGTAAAAGTTTGCAATTTGTTAAAGACATTTCACACCGAGTCCCCCCTTAATTAACAGCAATGCCTTAGACTAGCGAGATAAGCGTTGGTTTCAAATCACTGTTTGTGTGGATTCGATCCCGTTATTTAATTAAAGGAAATTTTTACCATTTATAATATTGATATTTCCAATCTGAGATAAAGTGGAAAATATTCGATTTCCCCCAGTCTTAGTGTTGAGACGACTTTCTTCACTGCATTCGCAATAGAAAAATGAAAAACGAAAGATGACTTCAGCCGTATCAACCTTGATTCGTACTGTCTGGGAATGCAACGTGTTTAGCGAACAATTGATGAATACGTAACGCATATCGTTAGTATGGGTCAACCCTCTTGAATGATCAAACACAAACGTTTCAAAGTAATTGCTTATAATTTTCTATTACGAGAACATCATCTACTGCTACTACTGCTAGAAATATTAATGTGTAAAGCAATTCACCATATCAGATACGTTACATCCCACCCAACACAAGTACATACTGATCATGTGTAAAGAATGTTCCTCGAGGTACATTGGAATGTACATGATAGGTACGTGAATAGAGCAATCATGTGAAATACACATGTAAGGAATAAGGTTACTTCCGCCCAAAAGTACGTGCATGACACATACCGAGGAATGTATCTATTATGTGTATATCACGTACCGTGTATGTACTTGACACATTTACTTGGCATTGGCATGTGCCAGGAATGTACTAGGCATGTCAGTAATGTTCCTTAGGGCAGTGCTATGCAACTGGGGGTGCGAGTACTAAAACCTTAACGCTTCATTTTTACGTTCGAATTTAGAAGCTTGTACTTTTTAAAAAAAGCCAAGCAACTAACTCTGAAAATATATGCCCTCCTCCGGCATCTGTGTAGTAATTTACCTATCTATCAATATACTACAGTAACATGTAGGAGCGACCGAGCTCTAACCTATAATCTTAGCATTCAACCCTTTGATTTACGGTTATTTGTGATTTCACGTTTATAACAAAGACAAATATTGTTACAAGAGTGTAGTTTAAATAAATTACTGAAATAAATATTTTTCACAAAGTTTATCCTTTTAAATTATTGTTCAAAGGCCTTTGCCTTTAGTAAGCCTTCTCCGACATACATGCAAATGAATTGTGCTGCCATCTTTGGAGCTCTTTTAAAATACACATATATGTTTCTCGACAATGAGATCTCAGAAACTACAGGCTCTAGAAAGATGACGTTTTCACTGATCGATTGCAAATTTCATGTAGATTGTCCAGTTCTAATTGAATATTTAAAAAACATGGGCACTATTTCTTTAGTACATTTTTACGGGTACATTGGAAGTGTTGAACTTTCAAAAAAATAAAATAAAACATCACATCCTAATCATTACACATTCCAACACCACACTGTTGTATATAGCGGTTGTATATGTCTCCGGCATTTGTTTCATAGCCAAATAATAATGGAAAAGGAAGGATAACCATTTCCTGAAGGATGTCTATATTATCAGGCTGAATTTCTTTAAGGAGTTAGTTTATACTTAAACTTACGTCTTCCCGAAAATTTTATTTAACGTCTAGTTTTAACGTACAGGTTTTGAACTAATTCTCTGCTGTGTAACGTCACAATATAACCATCAATGCTAATTTTATGAGGACAATTCTGCCAGTGGGGTTTAGAATGTTACAACCTAGAGAACGCATCAAACGTCAGAAAATTGCAAAATGACACACACAATATATTACAATGTGGCTAAACTCAGAAAGTGGCTATAGAAGTGAAAAGCATATGGCTAAAAAGCCACTATTGGCTCTTTGGAAATTATGTGACTAACGACGTTCTCAAAATGGCCAGATCTCGTCACAAAGTGGCTACATTGGCAACCCTAGTCGCAAATCGAAGCAAACGCACAACCATGCCATGGTACATGGGGTATGTGCCATTCACATTCCTCACATTCCAGTGAAGCATGTAAAAGTACCTTTCAAGTGTCAGAAATTCCTCGAAAGGCACGTACCTAGCGACACGTGCTATGCATATGAAATGTACATGTTTCAAGTACCAGGTACGTAAACGGTACATATGGAACTTAAATGGCACGTTCCTAGAATGTACCTGGTTGGGTGGGATATCAACAAAATGACTTGAAATTCAATCAAAAACTTTATAAAATATAAAATATGTAGCCAAGTGTTGACTTTCCATAAATAATAATAATAATAATAATAATAATAATAATAATAATAATAATAATAATAATAATAATAATAATAATAATAATAATAATAATAATAATAATAATGATAACGGTATAACACAATTACAGTACCTATAACGTAAACAATTTCCTCCAATAAAGAAAAAATAATTGCCACGATGGGACTCGAACGCGGGTCTCTGACATGCGACTTTTACGCTTTACCACTATGCCAAAAATTTCTCTTTCAAACAAAATAATCTGGTAGTTACATAAGACAAAAACAACTTTCTATTTTTATACGTATTGATACAATTCAAAGAATGCTAAAAAGAGTATGTGCCGTCTTTTCTTCTTTGGAAATTAGAAGTTAAGGTGAGCAAGAATAGTAGTAATATAAATCGGGACTACCGTTAAAAGCGATGAGATAGCCTCAACTTGAAGAATGTTTCATGTTATTTTCCTCATTGACGAAGGTCTATATAATTTGTTTTTGAGTTAAAGAAGGACACCTCGAGTAAGTCATTGTGACACTCACATAAGGAACGTTTCCTTATACGATAATTAGTGTCTTGTGTATAGTGTACCATACAACGATTTTAATTAGCTAATAGTTTAGGTTGAAGATGAAGTGACTCGGTAGGTATGTGGTTAGCACATTGAACTTCGGACTTGTGTTAAAATCCCGGTCAGGTTGAAACTTTTTCAAATGTTTCATTATCAATTTCAATGCATACCCAGTGTGACAAGAAAGATATTCTCCTCTCCAGAAAGAAAAATATGTTGGAAAGAGGAGAATTGGAGAAGGTCTATCAATGGAGGCAATCATTTATAAACTTATTTCCAGCAGTTGTTCTAGATTTGATATTTTCAGCTACTTTCAAGCATTTTCTGATTTAAGCGTGGTCAGTATTTTTATTTTTCTGAACATACAGTATATAACGAAATAATACATTACATACACAGCAACATTGAGAATAATATATGGTGTTCATTGGACGACAAGCTCTAAACCGTAGAGATTCATGTCAAAATGAAGAACTGTTTCGTGTGTCATATACTCACAATTTTCGTTGCATAAAGACCTGAATCAGTGCTACCAACTGCTGTCAGTGCCGACAGAAGTTACGTGTCAGTTGAGTTGCATCTGTCCAGACGTTCTCATAACTGCAAATTATGTGGAACCCAAGTATCTAGGTAATGGAGTCAGATCACTTAGGAGGAGATACTTTTGTTGAGGCTGTACAAAATGAGCAGTAGCACTCATGTAGAACATCAATGTTACGTTCCGACCTCTTTCGCCCGACGTCAACTTGCCCGCAACTCGTTTCCCTTTTTCACGTATCATTTTGAAATTAATATTAACACACGATACACCAGTCTCATCCGCATTTAATGTTCGTAATGGTGGAAACCCCCCATCAGTATGCATTAACTTTGTATAGAACTTTGCAACTTCTTCCTCATTGAAAGTTTTTGATCTCAATATACTCGCAGACACAGGAGTTCTAAGAAACAAATCAAAATGTCACTTCATAAACTCGTAGTAAACATCTTTCAGAGAGCTCTGTTTATTTTTGTAGAACCTGTAATTCATTTTTAGTTCTTCGGCTAAGTCAAACTAGCTTTAGATATCCTTTCCGTGATAATGGCATTAAGCGATCAGCTAACTGTTTCACATGGGATTTCAGGTCTTTTTCATACATATTGGGGAAAGTATTTTCGAATCTCCTAACTTAGGTACAACACGTAATTTTATTCATTGCTTTCACTGTGACAGTCTGTCTTGCACCTAATACGTTTGTTCGAAGTGTGTACGTGCACTACGAGATGAGAAAAAATGCATGGCACAGGTGGTCTGATAGTATTAATTCAACAACAAATAACAGACTTAGATGCTAAACGGTAGAATTTAACGGAAAGTATTTTCTGTAAATGTTGTTTCTTTTTCGATAATGCTTCCAAAGAAATCGAAATTGATACCATTTTCTATTGAAAATTTTGGAGTTGAACGCCCGTAGTAGTATTCCCGCAACGCCACTGGATGTGGAAGCATCACTATTTGGTTCTTCACGTACGATTGAGTAATTCAATTTTTTGTTTGAAATATCTACGTGCAGTACGAGCCGAGAAAATTGCCTAAAACGGGTGGTCTGATACACCCTGTATATATTAATGTTTTCAGTATTTTAACACAATACGTGGATCTGAAAAGTGTATTGCCTAACAAGGAAGGTATACAATCAAGTCAGTGACAATACAGGTTATTCAAGTTATCACCTTACAAAGACATTACAAAAAACTTATTTGTTAAATCTTTGTCTTCAATCCAACTATTCACAATCCTAATCAATGCATTATTATTCACGTACTCACAAAGTAAACAAATGTTTCAACCTAAATATTTTGTTTGCCTAATTCTATATTGCAAACAATAGACCATACTCTGTATTACCTGTGGTATCCTAGGTAATAAGTTACAATAAGAATTGAAAAAAGAAACATTAGAGCAAATGATGAGGGCGTTAAATAATTAGTAACAAGTTCGAAGGCTAAATATTAGTCATGCAATTCTTAACATCAAACATGGTAACATGAAGTAATACTAAAATATTTGTGATTTATCTCCACACTATTAATAAGAGAATGGCTTTCCTTGTTCATTACACAAAAAGGATAAAATATTTTTGTACATGGTCAAGAAAACTTGGACCAATTATAGCACACAAGCAACTTAATCATGTGTTACAGTCACTAAGTCGGAACCAGTATTTTAAACGTACCTATGCCAGTAAGGTGGATGACAATGATTTTTTACAAGATGATGGGAAATCAGCAGATAAGGCAAAAAATGAAGGTGATATGGGAAAAGCATTAACACCGGAGGAAGCTGAAGCTGAAAGGAAGATGCTGGCAGAGTTGGAAGTCTTAGCTAACAAATTAATTCAACAACAGCTGGATGAAATCAGAAATAAGCAGAAATTAGAAGATAGTTCCAAAAAGGACGAGGAAGAGAAGGAGCCTGATAAATAGTTTATTTTGGTGATGAATTTAACTAATCAAATGTAGAGAGATACAAATATAGAATGTTTTGAAATAATACTAATGAATTTTAACTTCACTGATTGTTCCGCACTAGCCTTTGACTTGTTGTAAAGAATAACTTAAAATTGTATTTAACTAAAAATTTCTAGCTGTTTATGCTTAACATATCTTTTTTAAAGTTTGCCATCGACCACCCGAAACTCCCACAATATTTAAGCAATTATTCAAGGATTTTTTTATACTGGCAATCTATAGCGCAAGTAGCGACATCTATCAGCGTGACTGTTATATTAAGATTTATATATATATATATATATGGGGTGTTTCAAAACAATACTTAAGTTTGGGCAGTGATTCCTGACACCAAGACAAGACAAAAAATATAGACCAACCTCGGTGTACAAATGCTTCCTTTTGAAGTTATAGGCTGCCGAAAACATAAATAATGAAATTTAATGGCCCATAGCTCCAAAACTATGGGACCTACCGTAGTCGGGTCAAGACTTCAGTTAAGAACTAATATGTGCACTATCCAAAAATCCATGTTTCAGAATCCTAAGGCACTCATGGAACGATTTTTATAGAGGCAGTTTGGCTACGGGCATATAATTTGAAGTACTCACCAATTACCTCTATAAAAATTGTTTTGGAAGTACCGCATGATTCTGAAACATATACATATAAGAGGTGGTAACAGTGTGGATGTGTGTTAAACATCTAGTCGTCGTCGTTTGTGGTATTGAACAGAATGTCTGTAGAAGTGAGCAGACGGTGGTGATGAAACTGAGAGACCTCTCGGAATTACGGAGAAGCCAAACTGTCGGTGTGCGCACGTCTATCCAAAGTCGTCAAATTGTGTCACGAGGAACAGTATCCGAAGTAATGACTGCCTATAGAAATCATAGTAAAACAACCTAAGCGAAGAATAATATTGGACAGGAAAGAAATAGCCGAGTGTTGAAGAAAAAAATGAAATGAAATGAAATCTTTGAGTTTTACGTCCCACGGTTATGCCGGTTAGGCTAAAGGAGACGGTGATTATGAGAGATGAGTGAAATAGTGGAATGATGAAAGTGGGAGGAAACGGGAGAACCCCGCGAAAACCCACGAGCACGGTGTTTGTCCACCACAAAGTTCACTTGGCCGGGGCTGGGATCGAACCCGGGACCCCAAGCACCAGAGGTGAACGCTCTACCACTGAGCCAGAGTGTTGAAGAAGATCGTCATCTAGGACCCTACAATGGATGCAGCAAAAGTGATTGTGAAATTCAATCAACACGTGGAACAGCCTATTGTGGTAGTCACAGTCTGACGCGAATTGAGTAATCTGAATATCTGCAGTCGGTTTGCAATTTCCAAACCTCCGACAACAAACGTAAACAAACTGGTGCTGAGAACACGTAAAGTGAACCACTAGTGACTGGAAACAAGTAACTTGCTCCTACGAATCTCGTTCCAGACGCTCAAAGAAGTTGACCTGACAACTATCTCCTCATTACCGTGATATAATGTCGGTATCTCTGTCTTTCTGTGGACCACAATTTCCTGATATTCTGTCGATTCTCTAATTTTACTCACAAGAGGCATTACTGCCAATGATTAGTGATTATGGGACATTTTAGAAAACCATGTGCATTATATGTTATTTTCGGCCAATGATCAATTTTCCAAGGTGACAATGCACCAGTTCACTCTGGTGGTGTTATTAAGGCATTATTGCATGAACATCGCGATGAACTACAACACAACCTTTGGCCCGTCCAATCCACAGACCTCAATCCTCCTGACGAAGCTGAGAGCTTATCTGCGTGATGAGTAGAACCACATTCCTCTGAAAAACTTTACGACGAATCGAATTGGTTTCTCCATTTTATGACGAATCAAAGGTATTCTACAGGCTAATGATAGTTCTACACCATATTGATAAGACAAGTTACATTTCCTTCAGATGTTTCCACTATTTTAATAGCTATAATCAGTGTCGGACTGGAGCTGTCGGAGCTAGACGGAGATGGAAACTTAAAGGGGCGCCTCATGGACAAATTTATATTAACATTTTGGCTTTTGAAATGACTTTTTAATTTGTTCACAGTATTAAGCATACACAGTTACACACAAAACGACTAGGACGAACTACCGAAAATGTTACATAGCACAAATTACAGCCAGCAAAGATGTGAGTGTAGGATATATAAATCAGCGGTGGCATAACTATTCCAGCACAAACGGAAAGGGAAAATATACCATTAGGTACAATTGTATGACTTTATTAAATTTCAAAGCATGAGTAATGCTCTTGAGCTTTTTGCTATTTCTCTTCCAATAACATCGTAATCTACATGAAAATTCTGACATATTCAGTATTAAATTTTCCAGTAGACTTTGCCCCAAAAGTGATCTCAGTTTTGATTTAATGATCTTCAACTTAAAAAATAAGCATTCACAAGTTACCGGATTAGTTGGAAGAGCCATATCATATTTGTACATAGATAAGTGTTTTTATTTAAAGTCAGCTCATGCAAGAATGTAAACGCACGTTATTTACAACTCTGGATTCAGCTGATCCTGATCTGTTTTGCTTTCACTCCATTCGTTTTCACTTCCATAATCAGCTGGGCACTGAAGCACATCAATGTCACTAATAGAAGTACCATTCGGATTCTTTTAATTCATTTTGGTGAAAATTATCAAGTAAAGTGATTTTTGTTATTATGTTATTTAATAAGAGCATTTTAAAGTTTGTGAAAATTGATTCCATTTACGCACATATCCTATACCGTTTCAACCGCAACAAATGGTGATGATCTGTGGCTCTCAAAGAAAATATACACTGTGTTTTGTCAAAATCAAATAATCTTCACGTAGTTTATAAGGGAAAATGATTTTCTATGTATCTGTCGAATTTTGCAACATGGGGTGGGTATTGTCAACTTTTCCCTTAGTCTTGATAGAGTTCAATCCCAAACAATAGGATTATTTTTAAAGATTAGGGAAAAATTACAAGACAACCTTTATTAAAATCGGTACTAAAGGCAGGCCTTGGAACGTTGAGGCGTACACACAGACATACAAATGCCTATTGTGTCGAATTGTGGAAGCTCGTTATGCTTGTTTTAACTGCAACTAGTGATGCTGTATATTTTAGAAGGGAGCAGAAGTTTTCCATAATGTTATCTCCAAATTCATGCGTAGTCACTAGACCAGGGAGGAGGGCTGCATGGGCTAAATATTCCCAATGAGCAGCATACACAGTCATTTTAACGAGAGAATGTAGAGTTGTTCTCATCATTTACGTTTTAAATAACACTTATCGGACACGATGTTTATTTTTGCTTAAAACGGGACATTTAAACACCCCGTTTGAGAGTAAAAATCTAGACGGAATCTAGAACAGGAATTCTGGTCACATTCGGTTGATTAGATTTGATTGCCGCCCGAGGAGGTGATTTTATTGGCCGTGCTGCTAATGGTGAGAAGTTGTCTCACATTGCTTGAGATTTTAGTTGTGATCATAAAACTGTGAAGAAGCAGCAGGATGTCACGCGGAGTAGAGACCGAGAATGGTCTAGAAGTAGGAGACCTCAGTCAGCATCAGCGGCCCAAGATCAAGTTCTGGTTCAAGAAGTACAGAACCATTCTTTGTGTGGTTTAACTGTCTTCGAAGACAAAACCATGAGACGTCCACGTCCAGTCGGACTCACATCGAGTTCAAATATGCAATGAAAATATAATAGTTTTAACGAAAGCTATCATAAGGCATAACCTGCTGGAAGTTAAATTTAGTCTTGCATCCTCGACTGATTCTATACCCAAGCGTTGGGGGATGACTTAAAAGACTCATATACACGTATCATACATTCCACAGAAAACAAATATTTATTTACGAATGTTAACGTGGAATGTTTTCAAACGGTAAACGGTCCATTCCTTATTTTTTACTGATTTTAACTGTATCTAGGGGAAATCATTGAAAACCTCGAAAGAAATTTATCTCTATCGTTAAAAAATCATATACAGTGTGTTTCAAAACAACACCGACAACGTTTAGGAGGCAGAGCCGTAGCTAGATATTTCGGCTCCCGGGGCAAAGTAGAATTCGGCGCCCCCTAC
Source organism: Thermobia domestica (assembly GCF_964235325.1). Taxonomy (NCBI): domain Eukaryota; kingdom Metazoa; phylum Arthropoda; class Insecta; order Zygentoma; family Lepismatidae; genus Thermobia; species Thermobia domestica. Next base: position 11,744 of record NW_027657644.1, on the reverse strand, counting down.
ACTCACCTTACCAATCATTCTCTCTCTCTCTCTCTCTCTCTCTCTCTCTCTATATATATATATATATATATATATATATATATATATATATATATATATATAAGAATATTCCACATTCATACGAATTAAAATAAAAAATATTCATAAAAGCAAATAATTTTAATAAATATATATATAAGAAAAGCAGCTTTTGCTGTTATGCTACGCTGTTAATATTCTTGGAAAGTCCATTGCAACAACCAAAAACGACCATTATGTATCCTTTTTCAAATAAGAGCTGTTTTCAAGAGTCTTATTTTGGACTTTTTGTTAAACTTGACAAAACTACCTTTGGTTGTATACAGATTCACTAGGAGAACAGTTATGAAAAGTTACTACTATTTACATTGTTTCATACTATCGATAAGAAATGAAATTTCAATACATTAAGAACTATGTGCTTTAAATTGTTCGAAATGGGTGACGGTATCAATTTCCAGTAATAATTGTATACTGTTTTTCTTAAATTCTGTATGTGACCACATCAATAGCACTTTAATTTCGATCTTTTTAAGGTAAAAATATTTCATGAAATGTAATGGACATTAAAAAAAATCCTTCTTTGTGAATTTCTAAATATTGGTTGATGGAGGTGAAAAATATATTCAATGTTTGTACTTAAAATCCAAAATATACTTTGGCTACTACGTATGTCTGAAATTATAGTAATTACCTAATTTCTTAATGAATGAAAGCTCTGAATTTAAGGTACTTATTATTAATTAACATATTAAAATACACTAACACGTGCAAGTATAAAGAATGTGTGTACTTATGTTTTGTATGTATGTAGATAGATAAAAACATCATACAACTAAACAATTATGCACAAAATAATATGCTGACGATACAAAAAATTGATGAAAAAATGACCCCAATAAATTCCTCCAAATTGGAAGCATTTGATATGTCAATGAAATTTAAAAATAAATCATTGGTAGTGATTAGTGTCTGAAAAAGTCGAACTTCGTTGGGCTAAGTTCTGATCCCTTAAGCCCCTATTCCACAACTGCTTGACGTTCGAAAATGTTATTGTTTCCCTCGTTTATCTTTGTTATTAATATTCCCGCGCAAACAGCAGCTTGAATGTGTCTCTTCATTCTTCTCACTTTCATACCTTCATTCTCACCGTCGCACAGTGGGGCCAAACCAGGCAATTCTTAGCAAAAACTCGAAAAATGAAGTAAAAGATTGACTCGATATAATTTGTTATAATGAAACCTTAATAGTGTACACATAAGATAGTGTACAGGAAAAGAAGTGATAGCAGTTTACAATGAACTCATGGTACGTGTAAATTTGGTTATCCGCCCAAGCCGGAGAGGCGCTGCTTAGTGACAGAAGATAGGTAATTGACTTTGAATACAACTATTCCTCCATTGCGTGTAGATATTCAGTGGCTGGTAAACATGGTGACACGACCGACATGTATGTATCGTTTTGTATATTTGGAATGGTGATGTGATGTGTAGTCAATAATCATATTTGGATAATCCCTATGATAATCTCCTACTTAATATCATATTTGGAAAATGTTGTGGTACTGAAAGCATATATACTATGGTCAAAAGATAGAATGACATTTTAGTAGAAAATATGGCATAATATGTCTGTGAGTTTTTAATATGTCGTAGCGGAAACATTGTTCTTACCTGCAAAGAGAAAACCTGCACATATTTGCACTTTTGGGAAATCTAGCGCATGAAAATGTTTGAGGAAAACCGCATTCTGGATGCAATGCTGCTTTTGTCTTGAGCTAGGATGAATGTGAGAACAAGTGTTAGGTTATTAGACGAGTGCTCCCCATGCACGCAGTGACAAAGTTCAACATAGGTCCATTCTGGGAATTTTGCTCCCAGACTGCGTTGGGGCTTCGCCCCCAGGACCCATCTTGTTTCCAACATCTAGTCATACTTCTCTGGCATTGACCAACAGAACTAAACTCTAATCAAACATATTTGATTAATGGTGGCGACATTTTGAAACGCCAATGTTTGCTAAACAATCTATGGACCATAAGGTAGAACCATATTAAAAATGATGTTCATCAATTCAGTATTGTGTTTCTTGTGACGTGTGCGCAGAAGTGACCCCCATTCATTGCAGTTCATTGGAATCAACTGTAATGAGCCTCCGCTCGCTCCAGTTCCGAGTGTTCCAATCAAGCCCTGAAATGAGTTCACGTAATGCACGAAGCAATATATGAAACAACCTGAACAGGTTACTGATACTTGTAAATGATAATATGTTAAATATATCTGATAATATATTCATATCGAGAACTTGTGATGAGAAATTTTTTATGTATTGAAGCGTCCTTGCATCTTGCATAAGGAATATTTTCTTTTATGATGTAAAACTCTATATTTTTGATGAAATAATGTCGAAACAACATTATTGTAGCCACTGCACATACCGATCTAATTGGTTTTCTTTCAATTTTCTGCTCCATATTGCGAATTTTTATTTTTGCCAAGAATTCGGTGCTTTGGCCCCACTGTGTGTCGTGATTAATCCGATTGGGTAGAAAAACGTTTTTGAACTAAGCAAACTCATCACTGTCGAAACGCCGAACACGACTTTCTGATTTTGAAAATGCTTCTGCGTACACTATAAGTCATTACTCGGCATCTTGTATACCACATGTCATTAAGAAATCATCTATAATAACTCTTTAAGTAATAAATAAAAAAAATGTTGTGGCTTATTTAAACTCTTGGATTGCGAGCAAAGCGAGCAAGAAAATTTTTTAAGAAATCTACGTATTTCATTGATAACCGACAGCAATATTGATCTAATAGGGCGCCAATACTTTCTGGGGCGACTTGTCTTTTACTCATATGCAACACCACTTTTTCTTTCTCCTTGCTCGTTCGGCGCTCTCTTGCTATCAGCGCCCGGGGCTTGAAGCTTGAAAGCAATATGGTAGTTTTTAATTCACCTTAAATTGTAGGTCAAATTCTTATATAGCCTCGATGCTGAAAAAGACGTTAAACTAAAATCCAATCAATCAAAAGAGGCGAGGAATAGTAACTAGAGGAGTTTTCTTCTACCAGAGCAATGCTCCCGTCTGAAATTTAGAGGTTATTATGACAACAATCTGTGACCACGAGTCCCAACTTGTTCATAATAACACGTGTTATATAGTCTTGGCGCTGGAATGGAACACTGAACTTAAATCAACAGACCAACCAAATTATTAACCACACATCGTTTTGCCAGATCTCATTCTTTCAGAGTTTCTTCTCTCTCAACTTGAAAAATGATCTAACTGGCTTATCCTTCAGTAAAACCATCAGAAAGCTTTGGATAAATAGTTAGGATCATACTGACTACAAGAACGTGACATAATACGAAATATACCCTTTTTGTAAATAAGATAAAAAAAATTAGAAAACTGAGCATGAGCAATTAAGATAAAAAAGATAACATATTATAAAAATGTCATTTGACTTGCTCTTCTAGATAGTTTTGGATTAAACTCAAAACCTTTCAGTAACTTTTCGTTCGTAAAGATCCCATAGCCTTTAGTCTTTAATAAAAGAATAATGCTAATATTTCGTTATGTGTTGAGTGAAGTGAGAATATCATGGATTCTAATGACAATAAATGTTTCAGATCAATGGATATTCCAGTACTGTTTAGACGTAGAATTACATTATGCTCATTTACGGACTCACATGTATATATGCTTTTCTTCATAAGTAATTACTATTTTTATTACGATCAGTTCAATTGAAATACGAAAAATGAAATAGTCTCATAAATATTTATTTATTTATTTTATTTATTTATTTATTGGTCACCTATTACAGGAAAAGAATATTCCCATTTACAATAGGCTTACATAATTACAAGCTTTATAAATATTGAAACACACAACAAAAAGAAGAAATAAAATAAACATGCAATTAACGTCACGAACATGAGAAAACACAAGTAAGAGATATATTTGTATTAGTTCCTTCAATAAGAAATACAAATATACAAATAAAACCTAGTAAAGACTATAAACCTAGCCCTTCGTGAAAAAAATGAAAGAAAAATAAATGGAATATAACAAAAATATAAATATCCAAAATATAAATGTTGAAATAAGATTTCTGACAGAAAGCAAAAATGTTTTTATTTAATAGAAATACTCTTTTAATTTCAAAATACCATAATCAATGTCAGGTTCGAATTGAAAGTCTCTTATAATCAAAAATTATATTTAAGAGTTTTTACATAGACTGAATAAGGCATAGCAAAATCTAAGTCGACATTCTCCTGTATCAGCTTGTTGTATAATCGACAACTCTCGTAATAGGTGAGTTTAAATGTGCCATAGTTTGAGACCTGTTGCAGATAAAAGGTAACCGATTTCTTATTTTATTTTATTTTATATTAAAATTCAATAACTTTAGGCACTCTGAACTGTCGACATTTCCGTTCACTAATTTGTAGAGGAAAATTAACCGAGAACGCTAGTGTCTAGTTGCCAATGAACTACAACCAAAAATACTCAGAAGAATTTTGTATGATACCTTTGCTTCATAAGAATTAATATTTTTAAAAAAAACTTATAATACTGATATCTCAAAACTTTATTTTTGGATACGTTCAACCTTGTTAATATAGTTTTTATAATAAGGAGCCCAGACTATAGAAGCATAATCAAGTCTATTTCTATTATAGTTATTAAAGCATGAACATTGTGGAAGTCTCTGGTGTTCTCATTACAAATCCTAAAAGCTTAAAGGCCTCATTACATACTCTCTCAATATGTGCATTAAAAGACATCCTATTATTGATGATAATTTCCAAACCATTTACCTCTTGGCATCTTTTGATATTTAAGTTATTAATCTTATAATCAAAATAAATGGGATTATTTTTTCTTGAAAAGGTTATTGCAGTACATTTATTGATATTGAAATGGAGTTTATTTTTAAGACTCCAGTTATAGCAGCTACTTAAATCATGTTGAAGCTTCCAAACATCATTAGGTTCTCTTATTTGTCTATACAGTTTCATATCATCGGCGTATAATAAGCAATTTGAATTTTTGAGAACAGATGGCAAATCATTGGTAAATAGTACAAAAAATAAAGGTCCTAAGTTAGATCTTCGTGGCACATCTGAGTAAACATCAAATAAAGTAGATTTTTGATTATTGAACACCACATATTTGTTTTCTGGCTTTTAGGTAAGATGCAATCAATAGAAGCAATTGTTCTGAGAATCCAAAACTAGACAACTTCATAATTAATATATCGTAATCCAATTTGTCGAAAGCTTTTGAAAAATCTGTATAAATTGTATCAACTGAATGATTATTATTGAGGGAATCTGATATATACTGAACGAAAGTAACAAGATTTGTAACTGTTGACCTCCTGGGATAAAAACCATGTTGATAAATCAATATATATGGTTTAACATGATTAAAAATTTTATTATAAAGGATGTGCTCAAAAATTTTAGCTATTGTAGAAATTAATGAGATTGGTCTATAATTTTCTATTGCTGTAGGATTTCCCTTCTTTAATATAGGACAGACTTTGCTAATTTTCCAACCATCAGGATAGAGGGAAGTTTCTAATATGAGATTATAGATGTGACATAGAGGTATCTTCAAAACTTCTCCACATCCCTTAACAATGTACGAAGGAATTAAGTCAGGACCAGAGGATTTAGACGATTTTAACTTTTTAATGGCATTCACATAATCTTGTTCAGTAATGGAATTAATCACAAGACAGTTAGGAACATTTAAGATGGGAGAATAATACCTATTATAATTTGGACGACATGAAGAATAACGCTTTTGAAATATTGAGCAAAATTATTGACAATGGCAGAATCAGAAGTAAGTATTTGGTTGTTATATACCATATGACTGACTTCTAAATTATTACTTTTTTTACTCTTAAGGTAATTCCAAAAGCATTTAGGGTTTCTCCTTAAGTCGTTTTCTGATTTCCTTATATAAAGTTCGTAAGCCCTATCAATAAGAGTTTTAGCTCGTTTTGTAGCTCCTTAAATTTATTCAAATTATAAACTGAAACATGAATATGTTTTCTATAGTAATTTTTTCTTTAAGTATATTAACAATTTCCTGCATAAACCAGCAGGGGTGATGATACATTTTGAATATTTTCTTCTTGGGCACATTACTATCGATAATAACATTTAAAATATTATAAAAGTAATTCACTGCTAGATTAACATCTTTTATAGTAAGTAATTCTGACCAGTTTTGTTGCCTTAAAGAACTATATAAATTAAGGAAATTAGCTTTACTGAAATTATAAACATACTAGTAGTATGTTTGATGTGCGAAATAGTGTTATTAAGGTACAGCTGACAATGTAATGCGGGATGATATTTATCTTCTTCTAATAAGTGCTACATATTTCTGGATACGTTAACTTAGAAGAATAAAACTTCATAATACTTCATAAATAATATAACTCATATACGTTTTGTCACTTTGTTAACTGATTTTAATATCCACTCATGAGAAGCGTACATAACAAGATGTCTATCTCTACACACACCTAATTATTATATAACCATAGCAACAACTCTTTTTTTCTAATTTTTGATTATAAAAGAATAATCTCTTGATATCTCTATGTATCTTTCGTTTCTTTTCACATAATACTGTTTCACTAATTCGCCTCTGATTGTCTTTTTATAAGCTGGCACAGATTGCCAATACTATATACAACAACATAACAACGTTATCGTTGTAGAATGTCGTCCGAACGGGACTTCTGTAATAGTTTCACTATGAAGGAAAGAACCCTGGATTAAAGATCATGAAACACCTACTTTTTGAATAGCCCTCGTATATACTCAATATTATTTTTAATACAAATATTTTACTCTTCAAATATATAATATATTATAACATTACATTTTTTTTATTAATATGTCGATTTACAATTATCATCAATGGGCCTATTCAAAATTTAAATCTAACTAATAGTTTCCTTCATGTTCAAATAACATTAATCACAAATAAAGTTCTTTAAAATATTAAATATTAGTAGGATCAGAAAGCACTAGAACATATAAACATATGGAAAATTAAGAGATTCGATATTCATTATTCATATTCTTTCCATAAGTTGCATCTGTTTTATAAATCTGTCATTACCTTGATGCGTTTACATTAAAATTATGATCTTTTATTTGTACATACAGTATTTATAATATTCATATAAGTAATTATGAGATTTCAATATGTGAGGCACCAATTTTAGGTGGAACACAAATTTTGATTCGATGTTCAAATTTAAAATCCTTAATTACCAAAACATAATTTCATTACTTAACATACATTTTAATAATAAATCGAATAAAGAACATAATAACCATAGACGTAAGCAAAGGTCGATTTAATACAAATCCATCGGACGCCTTTTTGATAGTTCAGATTATACGTTCAAAGGGTTCAATTAAGCTACATTGTATAGCACAATCTTGTGTACGTTCTTGTCTTTCATAGGATGTTACCATATTTTGATTCCTATTTACAGAATTCCTGCCATCTACAAATTGATTTTGTGAAAATCGGCGATAATTATTATTCCTACTGAAATTTCTGTTGCTGTTTCTAAAATTCCTAACACCATTTCTGTGATTGGGTTGTGTTTGATTACCGGTACGATTATAAGTATTCATTCTATTATTAAAACTAGGCACATTGGAATTATTTTCAGGTTGTACATTACATTACGAACAGAAGCATATTGTGGCTGATTACGTCCAGAATTACCCTGACCTCTATCTTGTATTCTATTATTCTGTATTACTGACTGACTTTCATAACTTTGAATAAGCATAATTAAATGGTTAAAGTTGATGCATTGTGCCGACATTAACAGTTATTGTAATCGGAATGGCAATAAGATTCTAATGGAAGCTATAATACGAGATTCCGGATGATTTGGATTTAGTGATCTCAATTCATTATATGTAGATACTACAAATTCCGTAATACTTCTATGCAATTTTGGATTAAAATGTTTTATTCTCAAGATGGCATCTCTATTCGCTGTCATGAAATCATTTTCGTAATTAGATAATAGAGCATTCTTAAAATCAGAATATGTATGAAGACTACCCCTGATAGCCTTGAACCATGTTAAACAGGGTGCTAACAATATATGCGGCAATAATTTTAAATACTGCGACTCATCTACACCTATAAGCTCGCACTCATCCTCAAATTTTTCAAGAAACTCCCTAGCGGGTACATCTTCCGGTATGCCACTGAATTTGGTAAGTGATTTAACTTCACTGAATCATATGGGTTTACCTGTTATAGTCTTCATATACCTGTTGGAGCTTCGCCGGGATGACTGTCTCACTCTTCTTTCCCTATCGATACTTTCCTCTCCACAACTTGAAGGTTCATTAGCTTCCAACATCGTCCTAGGATGGCGACTAGGTTCACGAGTTTAAATGCAGGACCCACCATATTCCTATATCCACCGTCTTGCGTTGCACTCTCGGAAACACAATTTCCTTTTATAAGATTAACCTCCTTCTGTAATAACTTGATGTGGGTATCATGGGCGTTTAATGTTGCCTCTATGAGATCTACAGAGTTTTGAAATTCCGTGACTCTCTGTGATACTCTCTCCATCTTTTCGTCATATTACTCAAATTTGACTACAATATGCTGGTTCATCTGTGTAAGTTGACGTTGGATAGCTTCCCACTTGTTTCCGTTGCATTGTTCTAACTGTTCTAGCTTTTCTTCAAAATCCTTCGTTTGTTGGCTTATTTTCCGGTCTAGTTTTTCTTCAAGATTCCTAATTTGTTGTGCTATTTCTTCATTTTTTCGAGCTTCTTTTTCGTTAAGATTCCTAATTTGTTGTGCGATTTCTTCACTTTTTCGAGCTTCTCTTTCGTCAAGATTCCTAATTTGCTGAGCTATATCTTTTAAGATGTCAGTAAAATTTTCGTTGGGATTAATCTCTAGATGAGTGTTCCGCTCTCGAGTTGTATTTCTATCCGTAACACTCATGATACTATTTCGGCGCATCACTTTTCCGCTTCTTAGAGTGGTCACACTAAGGTCACTTATAATGTTGGCCGTTTTTACTGTACTTCAAAACGACAAACTTATTTACCGGGTTTAAGGCACCAATTTTAGAAGAATAAACTTCATAAATAATATAACTCATATACGTTTCTTCACTTTGTTAACTGATTTTAATATCCACTCATGAGAAGCGTACATAACAAGATGTCTATCTCTACACACACCTATTTATTATGTAACCATAGCAACAACTCTTTTCTAATTTTTGATTACAAAAGAATAATCTCTTGATATCTCTATGTATCTTTCTTTTCTTTTCACATAATACTGTTCCATTAATTCGCCTCTGATCGTCTTTTTATAAGCTGGCACAGATTGCCAATAATATATACAACAACATAACAACGTTATCGTTGTAAACTTCCAACTCAACACTAGGGAGAACTAAGCCAAGAGTTTTATCATATGCATTCCTTACTGAGTTCATTGATCTTAAATTATGAAATGAGATAAAGTTTGCCAAGAACTTATAGATAACGTCACCGTCTAACAAATCAAACGAGCAGTCTATAATTGAAGGAATATTAAAAACACCAACTATAATACTATTATGAAAGTGTATATCGTCTATTTCTTCATTTTTTCGAAAAACTCAAAATATTTCTCCACTTTAGTATTCGGTGGAAAGTATACAACAATGACATAAATATATTTAGTTGCTATTTTAACTTTTATACATACTGCTTCGACATACTTTATAGCAATTGGAATTTCAGTAACACAATAGTTCTTTAAAAGTGCTATAAGTGCACCTCCTCCATCTTTGTGAATTCTATAATATCTGAATACATTATACCTTTCATCAATAAATTCATTATTATATATACCGTCACACAGACGTTTTGGTCAAAAATATTATGTCTAAATTAGTGGTTGCAATACCTGTGTACAGTTTATGTAATTTGGTTCGAATACCCCTAACATTTTGATAATTCAAAAATAACGTCTGATCATTGCTGTTCATATTTTACGTTAAACTTCTGACCTCATCAATAGGAGTGAGAGTATATACAAAGGAATCATCAGCCTTTTTCCTTAATTTGATATTACCGCAGAGAGTAAATAATAACAAATATGTAGACTCTATATTTATTATTATTGTTTATATAGTGACATATTAAGCTAATATGGACTTTAAGAAATAATAAACGAGATGAAATGTCAGTAACAAACCACAGTTCTGTGGTATACATCATATAATTAATATTAGTTGTAAATTCATCCTTTCATTGTACCTTTCCAGTTTTATATCCCCCTTCGAATCACGGAAGGAAACGAAATGACCACTCTGTTCTCTCTGTTCTGTTTCATATCTTCGTGGCCATACCAAGGATATATTAGATTAACATTTATACGGGCAGAACATTTAGACGAACGAGCACACCACACGAATTCTCTTGATAATAAATAAAATAATTCGATTGCACTACAGCAAAATCTGATAGTACATTCTTATAGTTCAAATCCATTACTTACTTCTATGTCAAATAAATATAAAAAAAATGAGAAATTACAGTGAGCTATTTCATAATTATAAGTTTATAGAAATATAAACGAAATTTTACAAAGATGTTTTTCACATTTCTTCTGCATCTTTCAACGTTTTTTAAATTTCTTTCCGTTCCTTTTTGTTTCCCATTTAAATATTATAATCTCAGATACAAAAGTTAATGAACATAGTATTAGTCCAATACATAAAATGTAGAAGATTGGTAATAAATGTTGTATTGTCATAACAACAGTTCCATCATTTGTGCTTTTAATAAATATTTTAATTTTGCTTAATTCGTCCTTATACCATTTATCAGTCAATCCAACTTCAACCATAATTATGAACAATCTGTTCATTCGTGAAAAGTATGGTGATCCTTTCGGGAATGGAAATGACAAAAGATAATTCATCATCGATTCTTCCACAATGTGAAGTTCATTCTCTGAGAAGGATTTTTGGGTAAGTTTGAGGTATTGTGCTATTTTTCTCCCACACACAAGAGCTTCCTCACCTACTTCAGCAATTCTATTAACATAAGAAGAGCTTTCTATAGGGCCTAGTACACTTACTCTTTGATACATTATTTTAACGTATTCATTAGAGGAATACTGCATTAAGAATGCTTGTCCTGCTGTTGTTAAAATGGTTAATTTAGACTCAGCTACATCTTGTAAAGAATTTAGTTCTGGGCTACGTTGAGGGCAAGTTATAAATTTTATAACTGAAGCTTGATAAATTGTCAATATTATAAAGCTAAAGTATATTAACAGGAAAAAAATAATTCGGCCTAAATTTGTCACTGGCTGGATCGGAATTGAAATCTGTAAAAACACACTCCAAATATCAAGAATGCTACTAAAGGCTCTGTCACTGGAATTCCGTTTACTGTATAAAATGTCTAAAGCAGAAAACGCGTTTATGACAATCAGAATAAGAATCCAACAATTGCTCTTAAATGGTAGAATGAGATTCATCCATTGAGGTATGAATCTAGACTTTTGTAAAAGAATAGCTGCTTGATCGTAAAACACAGGGTAAGTGATATCCAGTTCTTTATACTTATCCAGAGAAAGTAGGACAACATTAGACGTTACGTCAGCTCTTCCATAG